>NC_034412.1:6558734-6637221 GCF_002078875.1 Numida meleagris
GTAAGCTATTTTACCAGGTTGTGATTTTATTGTAATATAAAGGGTAAGAGAAGCTCATTCCAAAACACTGCAAACTCTACAGATAAAGCAACACAAAAGCGTGGCCCTTTCCAGCTTCTCCCAGGTCGCAGGCTGAGGGCAGAAGTTGGAGGCAACCAGCACAGCACAGCATGCCCACAGGGGATCACAGGAAGAAGCACCACGAGCTGCAGAGCTGGGTGCTCTCAGCTGGGCGAGGAGGGAACACCAGCACTGCCAAACCCAGATGCAGAATGGGGGAGATGCCAGGCCCCACAGCACACGGCGTGTCTGGCAAGCAGGAGCAGCATTAGTGGCTGTGATGGACTTAGCTGCAAGTGAGCAGCTTGATCGACCTCACTCAAAACCTGATTTTCTGCTAATACTATCACGCTCCATTTTTCACTCTTACCTCAGACACATCCTATTAGGGACACAGACAGAGCTATCCAGAAGGCTTTCCCTGTGCTAAGGAGTATCAAAATTAGAACTGCCATTAAAAGGAATTCAGATACCCTTCTGTCAAAACTAGGTGGCCTTTATTCCATCACAATTCCTCCTGAAGCTAAGGAAATTCAACCTGAGCTAAGCCATCAATGCCTTGCTTTACACCTGTGCACAATAGTATGGTCAGCGAGCAGGATTTTGGGAGGCACACACTGCTTCTGATGTCCCTGTTCTCCGCCATTAGCTCCGTGCTGCTGAGCAGTCACCTGAAGGAGCGAGAACATCTGCAGTCCCAGATTTCTGCTGCCATCTCTGGCAGTCCTTCATCTCAAGCCAATATCATCCTGGCCGCAAACAGCAGATTAATGATCTGGGAAATGTGTTGCTCCCTCGTATCCTCTCAGTGTCCCCTCCCACCCCTTCTGGCCTCTCTCCCTGTGATGACGTGGCCATGCAGGTCAACACGCATAGAACAGCAGGAGAAGCAAAGCCCAAGAGCCGCCTGCTTCCCATCAGAGAGCTATGTAGCTGGAGTCAGCACTAATCAAAATCCAGATGCCTGGCCAAGGAAGCCTTGGTGTCACCTGCCCTCCGGCTTGGGAGCTGGCTGTTCCCCCGCAGCAGCTTGCTATGGACCCACCAACAATAACCCAAGGATCTCCAAGGGGGAATGAAGGAGCCTCTGGAACCTTTTCACACAGTCACTGGCCATTGATCCTTCTGAAGGGCACCCCCAGCCCTGCTGCCTCACATATTCCCCATCATCTTGGGGCAGCTAGTCTAGAAGCAGAGGCTGGAGGCAGGTAACACACAGGTCATGATGGGCTGCACGATTGCCTCTTGTGCCTGTGCAGAGACCTCAGTGCCAATCCTTGTCCCTCACAAGTGTGCTTTGCAGGACCCTTGAGCATGGCAAAGATTTAAGCCTGGAATCATCCCTCAGTGCATGCACACCCAGGGGTGGGCTCATCCTGTGCTCCATTGTGTGGCTGACAGTAGCACTTTGTCCTTTCCTCATCTCGCCTCGGCTGTGCAATAAGCTCAGGCAACAATTACTTCCAGCCTCGGATAAAAATCTCCTGCCCTGATGCTGTTAAATTATGTAGAACAAGATTATAATTACATACTAAAAAAACCCTCAAAACCTTACATTTAAAAGAACATTATTCAGGTTGCAAAAGCAAGCACTTTAAAGTTACAAAATGCCAGAAATAGAGCTGCCTGAACAGCCTTCATGCGGCACCACTTGTTTATACGCACTACAATACAGACTCTACCTATACAGCAACTTACCACTTCTCCACAGGACGCCCGGCCCTGCCCCAAATGGGCGATGTTGAGTTAACGAATAATTGCTCAACATCTTTTTAACCCTTGTTGTTCCATGCATGCCCTCAATGTCTGACAGAGATGTTGCTAACTGCTGCTCATCCAGCAGGACCCTCTGGCTCCTTCTCCAGGGCTCAAGGCTCTCTCCAGAGACAGTCATACCAGCCCCAGGCAGCCCAGCTCAGCAGCATGCAGATTGAGCTGTTTTTCTGTGGCACAGCATCATGTAAATACAGCCCTTTTACCCAGGGTGGGTCCAGGAGGAGACATCTGATGTCCTTCAGCAGAGGACATGGTGAGGATGAAGTTAAGAGAGACTGATGGAGAGCCTCTCTGTCCCCAGAATCCTGCAGATCCTTTTTCTGCTCGACTCTACCAATGGTTGGGGTGGTGCAATTCCACTGCTGGGCTCTGCTCTAAGCAGAGCTGCACCAGGAGTCCATCCACCAGCTCCTGTCACCTCTCCCATAGAGGTCTGCCAGAGCAGATCAAAAAGAATGAGACCGGCACACAGACTTCTCCTGAAGCCCCTAGGTCTGGCCATTCCTCAAGTAAAATACATATCTGCCAACACACAGACTCGACAGCCACCAGGGACCACATTCCCCCAGTTCATCCTGGCACTGTCTGTAAGTCAGGTCAGAGGGGAGAGTGGTTGTGTACTTGGAAAGATGGGAACTGGTCAACCACAGCCACCAGAGCTACAGACAGACTGAGGACGCTCCATGAGCCATGACTGTCCCCACCACGATGTGCAATCAGTTCTCAGCCACGGTGCACATCGCCATGGCACAGCAAAATGCGGTGAAACACGGTAAGGCAGTGAAAAAAATGAGGAGGAAATGAAATAAAACTAAATTATTTACCTGGATTTTTTTTTCCATAATGTTTTTCCCCATGGTGACTAGTGCTTCACAGACAGCAGAGACTGTGTCAGAGTCTTTCTCACTCATGTGTTTGTTTTTAATGTCTCCAGCTTTTTTTATTATTATTATTAAACCTTTGGTTTGAATCTGGCAGTTCATGCTTGATGACTCCAGAATATCTCCAGCATAGGAAATATAAAGAATTAGCACAATCTCATTGCATAACACATTTGCACCATGTAGCATCTCTCATTCCTTGGGAAGCAAATAAGCACATGCACGTCGTGAAACATTAAGCATTGTAAACAGAAAAAAAAAAATGAATTACATCTGCCAACTCTACATGACAGGATTCCACAGCAGATAAGGCAGTGCACTGAGACAAGGACTGTGCAGCCATTCAAGACTTGGATGTGTCCTCATAAATGCAAGTTTCAGTCCAGAGCCTCACTGCCTGTAAGTAATAGCAATTAGCTTTGGGGTGCCTCAAGAGCACGGATTCTGATAACAGGTTCACAGGTGATGGGGCTGCTGCAAATCCAAGAGACACTGAGGCTGCAGGAAGGGTGAGTGCTGCAAGGAGTAGCCCCATATTCCTGCATCTGCCATGCTGACCCCTGTGGTCTCCTTGCCTCCCATACGTTCAGTGGCGTCCATCCAGGACCTCCTGCTGCAGGAACATGCTTTCACTAAATAAAGAGAGAGCATCTATAGGGCTACGTCCAGTCCAAAGCAGAGAGGGCTCAGACAAAGCTACTCTCCCCTGACTGCACTTCTTGATAGCCTTAGCTCTGCAGTGCAAGGAACAGGGATCAGCAGAGCTCGAAGCAGTGCTCCAGAGCTGTAGCTCCACATCTGTGCATTCAGATGGCCTCTGGGTACATGTGCTGACACAAGGACAACCTTTAAAATCATTGTGTTTGCTTGCAGAAGCACAGCCCATAACTGCATCTGTTGGTACCTGTGAGCGCAATGTCCTCACACAAATCTGGGGACCTACTTTTGGCTCTGGAGTGGCTCAAGTCAGCAAAAAGCAGGCCTGGCCAGCAGAAGAGGTTTGCAGTTAGTCAGGATGCAGGTGAAAAATGCTACTTTCACAAGGTACTGGAAAAATGAGCAATAAACTGTGCGGAGTTTAATGCATCTCTGGTTGGGGCCAAGTCCTGCAACACCTACCAAAGGGCCACCACTCTCCTGTGCTCCACAGCTGGGTGCCATGGGGGGCTCCCTGGGCTACAACCCTTTCATGCATACTTTGGCAGTGAATAATTAAATCCAGGTTTACACAGCCCACTCTGCCAACCAAGCCTGTTCTGTGCAATTGGGACAGACACCAACTCTCCAACTCAATTTATCCTGGAGATTTAAATCACTGAGCAAGTTGGCCATGGCACAGTGCTAAAGGGTTAATGCCAGCGTTTGGGTGTTTATTTTAAGAAGAGCATAAAGCCCTGACAGGCCATAATTACAGTGTTGATAAGCAGGGAAAGAATATTTGATGTTTCAAATATCACATGACTAATTGGTGCTGGAACAGCTGTGCGTGTAAATCGGGTGATGTGATGTGTGCAGCAAGGAGGAGGGGGCTTCACACCAAGTGCAGGCCCGGTACTGCCCAGCCACACATCTCCCCAACACCACCAGGGCATGGGGCCACCTTGTCCTTGTCACAACATCAGGCTGAAGGGATAGGAGAATAATACATCCCTATTTCTGTTCTTTGGTCATCTTTTAGAATTGGGCTTCTAACTGGAGCATTACGGATACTCCACGCACAGACGTTGATATTTTTCAGGCACTGACAATGACAACATTCAGAAAACCCACATAGTATGCTCCGGGTTGTGAAGGGTAAGGTGGGAGGCAGGTGTCTTTTGTTCCAAAACTCACCTTGATTTCCTCATTCAGCACATCAACTGTCTTTTCTTCAGTTAAAAATGATAGAATCATTACTTTTGGAAAAGGCCACTAAAATCACCAAGCCCAACAATCAACCCATCTCCACCATACCCACTAACCATGCTCCTCAGTGGTAGATCTACCTTATAGATAAGGTCTACCTATGGAGACAGGTAAGCTGGCTGCCCTCCTTCTGGTGCCACGGGGGCAAGGAGCTCCAGAAACAGCCACCACCAGTTCCAGAGGGAAAGGAACAAGCCCTGGTGGCACTGCCAGACCTTCAGGCCCTTCACAGTGGATTGCTTCAATTCAAGCAGGACATCATCACCTGCTGTTCCTTATACTTCTTTCTGCACTGGGGGCCTTTCCACCTCCATCCAACTGAGATGATAATGGAGTAAATAGAGTTCAAGCTATTTTTTCTTGAGAAAGGATAAATATTTCATTGCTGTGACTCCCTCTCCCCTCCCCTACATTGCCTCTCCAGAGTCCCTCCTTGTGAAGTGGCTCTCCGCTCAGCAGAAGTGATAGAAAGTGCATAAACTTCTCTGTCCTATGTTGCTTAAGAAATTTTTTTTCCTCCACAGTCCATAGGGGAACTGTGAACTATTTTTAAAGCAGAGCTTGATGTGATAAGAGCCTTTAATTACTAGATAAAATGTGCGCATCAGGGCATGGATTTTGATTTTTTTTTTTTTTTTTTAAGATTCTTTAGGGAAAAAAGTACTTGGGTATGACTGTGCTTATGACCAGAAGTTTTTGACATTCAATAGTGGGAGCCATTTGCTTCACAGAAAGGGGAGAGAGTGCCAGAGAGCAACCCAAAGGGCTGAGCACACGGCAAGTCCAGGATGGGGTCAGTGACATCCCCTGGGAATCTGCCCGTGGCCCAACGCTCACAGCAGCATTTGCCAGCGCCACATCGTTCCAGCATTGACTGAAGGGATCAGCTCACAGCCAGATTTTGGAAACAGGTCATAGACCTCCTCCAAGGCATCCTCCATCTGGTCACCCATTGCCATCATCTCCATGCACCTCCATCCCCAGTATCATTCAAAGAGCCGGCAGTTTGCCCAAACAGCTGCAGAAAGACCACACTACTCTTGTAACAGTCAGACACAGGCAAAAACCTTCAAAAAAAAAAAAGGGGGTAGACAGATTGGGATCCATCCACAGCCTTCTTTGTTGTGAGAAAATTCAGCTTTCCAAGGAGCACTGCCAGAATGCCCAAGCACCATTGGAAGGCCACGCTGTTCTCATGCAGAGCCTTCAGCAAGTGCTGAAGGAGCTACACCCATTGCTTACAGCCTGGAACTACAGCTGGTAAAGAAATGTATTGCTTTCCCTTGAAGCACCATCAAAAGACTATTTCCACTCATAATCTGTTCTAGCTTCACTTACAGCATAAAAGCAACAAGTAAAGCATATTTAGGTCTCCAAGCTCATACAGGCTTGTCCATAGCATGATACATACCTGGGGAAGCACTCCTAGGAATGAGGAAACAAACCACAGGCTGCATCCAAGCCTAAAACCTTCCAAAGAACCCTACAACTGCAACCATGAGCACTTTTAAAGCCTGAGACTGAAGGCACAAACAGGCCTTAACCATCCCAACCAGCCCCACCTGTGGCCCCCACGCCCCCTGAGCCCAGCAGCTGTGTTGGAGATCCATCCTCCCACCTGTGTGTGTGCTCCTTGCTCCTGGGCCCAGTATTATCCCCCATGTTCCTTGCTCAAGGGGCTGCCATCCTCAATCTCATGGCCACCCCACCCTGGGGGTCATGGTTTCACCTCTTTCTTTCTGCAAAGCTCAGGGTTTCACTCTAATTGTGTTTTGGCTAGAAGCTGCAGAAGAAGGAAATGATTATGGGTTTTACTGTCTCTTAGAATTCAGCACAAGTGCCGCAGAGCAGCTGTGGCTGAAATGATGAAGTACTTATAGTGCTCTTTTCTGTCACAGGTGTTTCTCTTCCACTATAATAAAGATTCACTTGTATTACACTAACACATAAGTGTACACTGATTAAACCTACTGACACCTGGTTCCAAAGCCAATAAGACAAACAACTTGCAGATGACCTTCTATTCATATACTTAAAAAAACCTCTTTATTTGATATATGCTATCTTTATGGTCTCTATGCCACATGCAGCAGCAGTGCAGGGGTTCTTACTCTGCAAATGTTATTGCACTATGGTATTTTCATCAGTAGCTCTCTGGGAGGTAAATCTAGAGGTCTTTACATGGAATCTAACAGAAAAAAAAAATGTTATTGCTTTTTCTAGTATTTTCTTTTATTATTTTTCCCCCCCTCTGGCAGTGGGATATATAATGCTGTACCCACCGTGCATTTAAAACCAATATAATTTTTAGGAGTTAATCCACTATGACCCAAGGTGAGATAATTTAGCACTTCATTTAAAATCCACTAACATTGATTTCTGACTGCTCTTCTCCCACAGGGCTACAAATCAGGAGGAAAGCTGTCAGGCCCTGGCAGCACACCCGTGCTCCTCTCTGAGACCCTAATGTGGGATCCTACAGCTCAAGTTCTTCCTCCTTCCTCGCTTCCAAAATAACGGGGGTGGGAAGGAGAGAGGCTCCTTTGGGATGGTTGTGGTTTCTTTTGGTTTTTGTTTTTGTTTTGTATTGGCCTCTGCCTGAGAGGGAGGACATCAAAGGGAAGTAGTCAGGCAGGAGAGCCAGCATCCAAGTGGTGGTGGGGAAAAATGTCAGTGAGGAGACACCCATTGGTTTCATTCACCATGGTTTGTGCAGGTTACAAAGCCAGGCTCAGTATGGCTTAGGGAAAAAAACACAGTGAGACAGAAAACAAGAATCCTGAAAGCTGCAGGATTTTTAACTGCAGCTGATGATCCAGCTCCCAAGCAGACAAATTACTTGGTGAGAAGAGTGGTGCAGCCAGCCCCTTTTCAATTATGGAAAGCTAACACAATCAGCTCCTATTCTTTTTAAATAGATCTGGTGGGTTTAAATGAATGAGCGTAATATGTGGTCCATTTATTTTCAGGACCACATATTTTTTTTGCTTTGAAAGTTGCTCCATGGAATCATGGCAAAAATCCAGAGTAAAGAAAATCAATAGAAAGTATCCACTTTTCTTTAAATAATAATTTTTTAAAAAAGCCTTTTTTTCCTTAGAGCTCAATTCACTGTGGCACTATTACTGACCTTGATGAAGATACGTTCAGTGTTTGTATGGGGGTTTTCTTCAGTCACGTTTGCAGAAGCTCCTGTTCCTCAGGCCATAGGGTTATCTATGGATCTGCTCCAGGCTGAACCTCAAAGACAAAGCTCATCTTGGGAAATTAAGGGTGATGGCTTTTTGTTGTCACTTCGTGTGGGAGGAGGGAATTAATGTCCTTGTAGCCTGTATCGGGGCACCAGTTCCCCGTGGTGTACTCCCCCATATGGCCAATCTGTGTTTGGTATGGTTGAATTGGGAAGACTGGCCAGCCCAGCCCGTGGCATCACTACCCATAGCACCCCAGTTTTGAGGTGCTCACTGTGATTCAGGGATTTTGTGGGCCCAGCAGACCCAGCCATTAAAGTGCTGGTGCAAGTCCTGATGAAAGTTGTTCAGCGCAGGTCCTGGGAGCTGAATAGTGGAATTCCAATAATCCATTTGGTCTCTCTTGATTAAATACTTTGCTTTAATTAGGCAAAGAAAAGAGTCCCTGATGGTTTCTGCCGCGTCTGTCGTGATAGCACCAGGCAACATGTTTGCTTGAGATCTAAGAATGAGTCACCAGCACTGTGGGACATGAGGTCCTCACCATCAGAAATCTCCCCTCTCAAAGACTGGCTTGGCTTGGCCATAGCTGCACACAGACCCGTTCTCATCATTAGCAGCCACGAGCAGGTGGTTGTGCTTGCTCTCAGAACAAGATTAGACATTAGATGCACATTTCTGGCATTTGTACAAAGCTGCTTGCTCCGCTGCATGTACCAGCTTATGTAGCCTGGCTCCTTGTGAAGGGCTATAGGAAGGTGCAGAGCCCAACTATCTTAAATGAAGATATAGTCGTTCTTTTCAATAATACATATATTGTATACCATGTGTCTAACAGATAAAACTGTCACTGGGGTTGGTGGGGGAAGGTATCTCAGATAACATGGAGATTAATAGGGGAAAGTATCTACACCAGACTTAAAAACGTGTGACTGCTTTACATTAATTGGCACTCAATTAAACTGAGGTTAAAAGTGCCTATAGTGGACACACTCAGAGGAAAAGAGCTCGTTCTGCTGTATATATTATTTTAAATCACTGGAACCGTGATTTCAGAGCTAAGCCTTTTCCAACATGACCAAGGATTAATCTTCATTCACATTCCAGTGGGGTTAAGTACACTGCCATTAAACAAAGCCATTTTTTCAGTTTTCCATGCTTTAGAAAGAAGCCAGAATCCCTTTTGATGGAACATACATCATAATTTTTAGTGACTGTTCTTTAAAGTTCTCTTTCCAGACTGGAAAAGCATCCTGGGGGGGATTTCCCTCTCCCACACTGCATCTGGGCAAGTCCAGGATTCAGCCCAGCTCCAGGAGGAAACCTCCCTCTTCCATGAGGCTGTATTGCTCCTGAGCATGAAGCACTGAGATCTTATTTTCTCATTTTGCTCCGAAAATTGAAAGGCTTGGGATAACATTATGAAATAGGAATTAACAGCCAAAGAGAGAGAACTGTATATATTTTATTGCAAGAGCTTTCACTGGGACATTAAGGGTATTTGCTTCACTGCAAATTGTTATTATGTACAACATATGGATTTCTTCCAGACTCTTTTCTTCATTCTCTATATATAAAAAATAAGAAGAGTTAACATTGCTCTGGGAATTATTAGGGATTCACTTTGTGGTGTCTGAAATTAATGTAAATTGAAGGCAGTCCTTCAGAACCAGGTGAGGTTCTGAAGTTTTCTGTGATGTGAAGCAAAGAAAGAGCTGAAAAAGCATGAAGATACTCATCAAAACGCTCCATTTTAGCTGCACGGATTTTTCTATTTTCAAAAGGCAGCAGAGGTGAGACTATCATAGCAGTTATGAAATGCAGGTTTTGTTGAGCTAGCACATCCAGATAAATGAAACCTCGCTGTGAGATGTGAATGAACAAAGAATATGGTGGAGCTGGGACAGCCCATGGTGCCAGCAAGGGGCCCTGCTCCCCATGCACCCCACCTGCTGTAGCTAGTCATAGAGTCATTAAGGTTGGAAAAGACCTCTAAGATCACCAAGTCCAACCCTGTCCACTGACCACGTCCCTCAGTGCCGCCTCTCCACGGTTCTGGAACACCTCCAGGGATGGTGACTCCACCAACTCCCTGGGCAGCCTGTGCCAAAGCGTTACCACTCCTTTCCTAATATCCAACCTGAATCTCCCCTGGCACAACTTGAGGCAGCTATCTCATGTCTTATCACTAGTTAATGTGCTCCACCCTGCAAGAAAAATCCCAGTCCCATCAGTATTTCTTGATATTTGCCCTTATTTGCTGATGTCTGCCCCTGCATCCAAGCCAGCAGTATACATTAATGGGTCACTTCAGGTGCTGTCCTTGTCAGGAGGGTCTTGTTATCAACTCAAATAAACAAAGAAGAAAGGGGCTGGGGGGAGAGTACATAGGTCTGGGATTTAAGAAGTGGTCAGAGATCCAGCATTATCTCCTACGGATCCCAGGGCAAGGCATGTATTTCTGCTTTCATATCCAATACACAGAATTCAGTTATACCCGGTAGTTGTGAAACTCACTCATCAAGAGTGCAAATGTAACACAGGCTTTGTGGTGAGAGGAAAATAGGTGGCAGCCCTCACAGTCCTAGCTGAGGATAGATGTCTCCAGATGCCTCGGGGGGATGATATGAGAGAAGCCTGAGAGCCCCCATACAAGACAATTTTCTATTCTAAGGCATAGGAGGTTTATAACGGCCCCAGGTGCTTTGGTTTAGATCATTTAGTCTGTTTTGCTAGCAAATATCACCATGTGCTGATAAGCTAAATTTCAACAAACGTTGGTACAGTCAGCAGGGAGCCAGGTTTGCTCTACTCTTTAAACTTCATCAAAGCACATTCTTTCTTGCTTTGTTTTTTTTCTCCTTTCGACTGAAGTTCTGCAAACACTTCAGATCACAATCTGAATGAAGAACCTCGCACAGCAAACACACCCTGCAGTCTCAGCACCCATCACTGAACGGGACCAACTCCCTTTGCACCTCCTCAGTATCCACACCAATTGCACTGTGCCCACTGCAGTGAACTTGGCACCGGTACGCAGCAGCTTTCCAGGCTGCAGAGCTCGAGCCAGTTATCATTCACTCCCAGGTGCTGTAATTGGCCTTAGAAACCTGCACATCTTAATTCCTGGGCCCCAGCCCAGCTCTTGGTGGGAGTGCCAAGGTCACTGCAGCCCTCAGGGATCCAGCTCAGAGGGAAAAGGAGGAAAGACTCTTCTTTCAGTGGATAAAATTGCAGTTCTGACACTCACAGTATTCGGAGTGGAGCAGGGCAATAAAGCTGCCCCTCTGCAGGCACAGCCCTCACATCCTTTGCTCCACTGCTGGGTCTGCCATTTTGAAGTCCTCCAGCAGCACCTCAGAGAGCCTCTGCTGGCCACTGGGTGCCACCCAAAGCCCTGGGTCTGGCCACAGAGAGCTCCAAGAACGAAGTGGGAGCTACACCTCTATATTAAGAGACTGGTAGTGGTCTGAGTGCTAATTAAGATAGTTATTGATTTCAATGGGAGATGGACCAGGTTCTTGCACATCTACTATTAAATAATGAGGAAGCAGTGAGGATGCTGTCAGCACTGGGGAAATAATCACATGTGCTGAGAAAATGCAGCTTTGTTTTGGTACAGCTGCTGCTTTGGACAACAGGAAGAACCTCACTGGAAGAGATGGGACATTTTTATTTGAAACTGAGTATCAGTTTTACAAATATCCTTCCCCAAAACCTAATGCCGTGGAGCACACTGCCTCCTTGCAACGTTTGCTGGGATCATGAGTATGTATGATTATGAATATTGACCAGTGCAATCTCCACGCTGCCTCTTTGGCTGAAGGAGGTTTTCAACCCCACCACAGAAACTTCACTTTGACTTTCAAAGCTTGGACTGGCATTTTTATGATAGCGGCTTTGGCTTACTAACAGAGCACAGAGAACGCAGCTTGTCTCTTCCCCCTCCTTTTCTTCACTCTGTTCCACCCAGGGGCATTTGTTCCTTTGCAATGGGAGTTGCACAGCCCTCCCTCACAAGAGGTGGCCGCTGCCAGCATGCATCATCTCCAGCACAACAGGGCAAGAGCAGGGACCAGCACATAATCATTCAATAAAGAGAGAAAATGCAGGGCTGGAGAAAAAGGCTTAGATTAAATAATTCTTTGACGTCCCTTATGTCTTCATCTATTTCTCAAAAGGCATTACGTGCCAAGCACAAAGCAGTATTACTTTTTGTGTTAATAGAAAAGATGAATCATCTAATGCCCATTCAACAGTTGGAATGGAACTAATATCAAGGTTCAAGCTTCAGAGATGGCTGCAAAACAGGCAGAGAAGAATCACACAGAAGTTGTTCCCTTTTGAGGAAAGATCCATGGTCAGAGCCCAGGTCTGTGACTTCCTCCAACTGCCCAGAGAGCTGTGGGTGCCCCATCCCTGGAGGCATCTGTACGGCAAAAGAAGCAGATGACAGGACCTTCAAATGGGATACAGGCACTACAGAGCAATAATAGTTAATAAAGAAAGAAAATTGGCTTACTCCTTCCAGCAACCATTGACAGCTCAAGAAGAACACAATCTCTATCCCAGGAGAGAAACAGCTCCCTCAGCTGCTAACCCTTAAATGAGGGTGAGGAGTGGATCCCAGCTCCACCCCTTCCAGTCACTCAGGTGTATTGCTTGCACCTGAGCTCCCTGGGTTAGGTACACCTTCTCACCTGGTGCTCAGCCACTGGTTCAGGCTGTGACCTGACAATTTCACTCCAGTGAAGAGGCCAGGTTGGATGGGCCCTAGGCAGCTTGAGCTGGTGGAGGCAGCCAGCCCGCGGCAGGAGTTGGAACTAGATGATCTTCGAGGTCTCTTCCAACCCAAGCCATTCTATGAGTCTAACTAGTAATCTGAAATAGAAGCTTTAAAGCCATCAGACTTAATTCTTGATCCCCTCATTGCTGAAAAATCAAATGACAGAGCCTATTCAGGATTTGCAAGGAGGGCAGCGTGGGCTTGCTGCTGTATACCCAGCTTCCAAAAGAATGAAAAAACCCTTTGAGGGATGATGATGGAGTTCTCCTGGGCACCTAGAGCATCTCGTTGGGCCAGCACCAGGCTCACAGCATGAATAATCATAGGAAGCCACTCCAGACTGCTGGTATCCCATTGTTCAGGACATTAGGACTAATCATAAGTGGGGAAATAGAGGGAATAGTATGCATTAGGAGTATGAGTAGTACAGTCTCCAGAGCAAGAGGAATTAATTGTTTGCATCCTAATTCTTCACAAGATGTAGAAGTCAATGGGAAGGACGGATGCCCACGTCTTGCAGAATGAAAGTGTGTAAAGCCAGGGTCACCTTTCACAGCAAAACTTCATAGAAATTAGATGGCAGCCCATCCGTGCTGAGAGTTTCTCCACATCAGAGGTTTTGAATTGCAGCAGAATAATTCCAGCATCTGTAATTAGCACTTCCACTAAATTCTTGTTGCTCTCATATTAATTTCAGGAGTTTGGAACTGACAGAAATGTTATTAAGGGATGCAGTCCTTGTCAGGAGCTGCAAATAAAAGTTGAGATCCTGATTAAAAGTTTAGGGCAGCCCTCATTATTTTCTGCATCAGAAGAGTAGTCTTTCTGGGTTAGCCTTTTCAGTCAGTACTGTTTCATTACTGTGGGTCTCTAATTGTTTCTGCCTCAGAGCTATTTAAAAAGAAAGACAGCTCACTTTTCACACGCTCCTCACTGGAGCCAAATACAAAAACTCCCACTTGTGTTCAGAGCCAGCAAGGCACAGGGACATTGGGAAGGTGTTGGAAGGGGTCTCTGCTGAATTTTCCAAATTTCCTACTGGCTGGACCAACAAAGGCACTGGGAGGTGGAAGTCTCACGTAGATATCTAGCCTTCAGTGCTCCGTCACTATCTGCCTTGGTTGGCTGCTTTGGCTTTAAGCATATAAACAAGTTCATAACTCTGGATCTAGCCATGCCCCAGCCCAGCCCCAGAGCATACAGGCTCAGACAGACTTAACCTAGTGGCAAATTCACATTGAACTTGTGTAATTATTTTCACTGGAAATCAAAGCTCTGAAAATCAAAAAGTCAGAAAATGCCTTACTTGGATTAGATGAAAGATTTCACGCAAGAAGGATGTTTTGTCTTGGAATTCATGCATTTGTTGCTAAGTACAAACTGAAAACAACTTTCAATTAAAAATATCCATTTAGAGGTTTGAATAACATTTTACGAAATCTGATTTTTTTCCATAGTTTTCCATATGTACAATTCAGTTGTTT
Source organism: Numida meleagris (assembly GCF_002078875.1). NCBI lineage: Eukaryota > Metazoa > Chordata > Aves > Galliformes > Numididae > Numida > Numida meleagris. Next base: position 6,572,818 of record NC_034412.1, read on the forward strand.
TTTTTTTCTCCAGTTTGAGCAGTAAGCAAATAAATCAGCTACAAAGCCAGCAAGTTGCTGGATCCTTTTCATTCTGATTCTTTTTAGTCTGATGATGAACATCTCTGAAGACTGAGTTCTGTATTCCCTCGGTTACATTTTAATTACACTGCAATAAAATTGCAAAGAATCTAATTTTGCCAGACGAAGCCCAGGGACTGAGCAGAAGGTGATGGGGTCTCGCTATTTTATACACTAATTACACTACCGTGGGCCCTGGAATACTGTGCTATTTTTATTCATTCATGAAAGAAAAGCCCTTCTGCTGAGATCGGAGTGACTGCTATTTCATTCTCAAAAACTGTCAATGTGCTCTTCGTTTCTCAAAAAACAGCTGCCCTCTTCTGTTTCTAGAGAGTATTACCACTTCCAAAATCCTAATGGGTGTGCTGTTGAAATAAAAATAAATACCTTCCCCTCACCTGCTTCAAAACAACGAGCCAGCATTCACAACGCGCTGCCACCTCTCTGAAAACCTCTGAAAATGGGGCAGTGTTGAATAACAACCTGAAGCATGGGTGTAAGGAGGTAACTGTCCTTTCTAAAAGCACATCTGCACTGCCATCGGGAGGTGTGAGCACAGCGTGTGAGAGCTGAGCCTCAGACCAGCACTGACGCGCAGACATGGGGACAAGCATCCTGCACACATTGCCCCGCAGACAGCTCCAGGAGCCCACCAGAGCCATGGTGCCAGGGCTTCAGCTCCTCAAGCTGGCTGATGGGACTTCTGCACACAGAAGTTATCCAACATGGAGTTACCCAAGAGGCAACAAGACTTCTGGAATTGTACTCCGTTCACCTTGGTTTTGGTCACCCAGTAGGAAACCTCAGCCTGTACCTGCAGTGGGTCTGAGGTGGGCTGGTGCCTACCAAAGCACCAGCCTGTAGAATCGCCTGTAGAATCAGCTGTGAAAAACAGAGCCTGCAGAGGTGAGAGGGTTTCTTCTGGAGTTATGAATTACCGTGACCCATTTCCTCCAAAACTAGTCACAGTTCTGTGCTATTTTTGACTTTTCAGTTACTACAGCCATTCCTCCAGGGAAGAAGAATCAAGCGCTGGTTAGAGCATCTTAGGAGGTGAGTTCTGGCCTCACCAGATGGTTGTTCACCTGCCTCCTCCTCCTCAAATGTGTCAAGAAAATGCCTGAGTTGCTCAGAGAAAGCCCTCAGAAGGATCAAGCGCATCACTGCACTGCCATGAATATTCAGCACAGCCAGAGTTCTCTCTCATGTATTACACCTTGTCTATTATTTATACTCTTATGAAATATCTATGAATCCCCTCACCTCACATTTACTCTTTCTCCAGAGGGATACGAAAGGTTCCCTTGAAAGAGAGAAATGTCACAGCTTCCCCAAGGTCACATCAACGAAAACACAGCGACTGGAACTGGTTAAGACTGAGCAAGCAGCCATTCCCAATTCTCTGCTCCACCTGATCAGTAACTGACTTTCACAGGCTTTATTAACAACACAAAGGGAGCAATGAGGATTAATGTTCTGGGAAGGAACGCTGAGGGCTTTGTTACATTAGCAAACTCGATTTACACAGAGTCACAACTTTTTCAACTAGCAAAATCCATTCTTCCTGAGTACAGATCTGGTGTGCATTTTCTGTCCCTCTTATTGAAAGCAAATAGTGAACAAATAAAAAATTGCTTTTCCAGATGTTTTTGATGAGAGAAAACCAGAGCACATCCGCAGATGACTCTGAGCCCACAAGGACACGGTGGCCTGTCCCTGCCTTGTGGCCAGACCCCTTGGTTCTTACCATAGACTGGCTTGGAAGGAACCTCAAAGATCATCCAGTTCTAACTCTCCGGCCACAGGCAGGGTTGCTGACCACTAAATCAGGCACCAGATTGGGTTGCCCACCCAACCTGGCCTTGAGCAGCCTTCAGACACTTCATTTTGGTAAGCTAATTGCTTCAGTCACACAGCCTCTCTATGAACACAAAGTACTGTAGCCACAACTCTGCAGTGCTCTAGGTGGCACTAGCCGTTTTTGGGTTAAAGACAGCACTTCCAACAAAAATAAATCATTTCTAATAACCAGAAACTGGAAAAGCCTCCAGCATCAAAACAATATTAAAGATTGAAACCTTCTGGGAAAGATGTGCAGTATTCATCCGGCAAAATTGCTGCCAGCCATCTGATGCTCTAATTGTAGAACATTGTTTTATCTCAAATGCCAAATGTAAGTGATGCTCCTGCGTGATGTGACACGGCTTCATTTCCTCTGGAATAAACCAAGCTCATCTTCAGAAGGTCCAGATGAGCACAGGGTGACCCTGACCAGTCTCCATGAAAACACTCAGATATTTTTAATTTGACTGAGGCACTGCAGCATTGAGAGGATGGGATTCTATACGGAACATCTACCTTGAGACGGGTAAACAGTGTCGCACCCTCACAAGCACAGGGCAATGTAGTCTTTAATTTTCTTGTAGGCAGCTCCAGCAAGCCCAAGGAATTGTTCTGGACAGCTCTAGGCCAGCTCAAAGGCTACAGCTGCCCCCAGTTGCATTTGTGCAATCGCACACTAGTAGTTCTCCTTGCAGAGTTAAATTTTCCAAAAGACTAACTCAGTTTGGTTTCTAAGCCTTGTTTTCACAAGACTTGAAGTCAGATTTACCAAAATCCTACAGTAATTTACAATACCTGCTGAGGTTAATGAAACACCCAGGCAGATCAAGGTGCAAAATGCCTTTAAATGTTATCCATAACTTATACCTGCATCTGATGGCTGGAAGGATCACTGTAGAGAACTTCACAGTTTTTGTATCTATGTTTGTTTGTTTGTTTCCTTCTACTGATTATTACTTACCTCTCTGGGACACGCACGCTATGTTCTTTTCTAAGTATTACAGCCTATGATCCAGGCTGTAGATACAACTTAGGGTCCTAATATTTTGGTGACGCATGGTCTGGTCCTATTTGGAAGACCTGCACTGTATTCACCGTGGGAATATGGTGTCATATGCCAATGACAATAAATGTTGGCTAGCATTTGTAACTTCAAAGCTTTCATGAACCATTTCAGAGAGCTTGGCTGCTCATCCATTTACCATGCAGTTTGTTATGTGGGCAGCCTGACAGCTATAGAAATATAGCTTCAATTTCTCAGAATGGCTTTAGGACACCATTTCTTACATCAAGTCAATGCCTTTGAAGTTAGTGAGAGGAGAAAGCAATGCCAGCTTTGTTATCTCAATCAGAAATGCAAATTAAAAGTGTGCATGCTTATTGTCAAGACCATTGTCATATAATTAGCATTTTTAGTCTGTACCCAAATTAGGAACAACTCCCCTGGAAGCTTATTATCTTCTAATATACAGACAGCACATACATACTCCTAGCTGTGGTCTGATCCATCCCTGAATTTCTCAGCAGCTGTGAGAAGCTGTGAAGATCAATGCTAATCTAGATTAACATTGTGTCTTCAGAAATCTGTCTCATGTACCAGACACTAAGCAATGCACGGAAGGTCTCTAGGCTGATATAACTGTCTCTACATTGGGAAACCTGTTGAGAGGTGAGATACTGCTCCAAGCATCCACACCCAGCCTGAACTTTTGGTGCCTCTTCACGTTCGGTTCACCTACTACCTCCAAATGCTACCTACCTTCAGAGCCTCAGGTATGTGGCTACTACATCTTATGTTTGAACAGTTGTCATGTCTTCTGTGCTTGCTGATATTGGGCTAACACTCAGCACAGCCCTGCTGCATTTTGCCTGGTGGGAAAAGAGTAAAGAGGAAGGCTCAGTGTGTTCAGCCTACTTTAATGACACTTGAGCCTCCTGTGTCTTGGTTTTTGCCCCAGACAGTAGAGGATCAGGCTCAAGGGAAGCTAATACAAATGGTTAGCAGTATTACTCAGATCTTACAACATATTATTTCAAGAGTATAACTGCAAATATGAAAGCTGAGCATCCAGCATGCGTCTTCTGACAGTGGGATTGGCAGAAGACAAATTGGTGCTGTCCACTGCTGCCTCTAATTTCTCCCTCCTCAGTTTTGTGTGTTGTTGCCCTCATCCTGGGGTCACTGCAACCTTGAAATGCGTCTTATTTTTATTCATATTCTCCTCTCATGAACAGTGGATAATACCAAGGTGGAAGAGTCCTTACAAGGATTGTTTCACTTGTGCACACATGCACATACACAGCAGGTCAAAGCAGAGAAGGACGAGTCCCATAGCTACTGAGCTCAGCCAACCCTGCCTCGCACAACAGCTTCCAGTCTTTGCTGGATTAATCCCATCCACACGAGTTCACATGGAGCAAAAATGAGCCATCGCCACAAATGACATCTCAGTTAGCTCCCAAACTCTCTAGCTGGCTGCAATCAAAGATTTTTGTCATCATGTTATTGTTTTTGCAAGTCTCTTAAGTCTGAAATACTCTTTATAGCCTCCCCAGAATAGCAGGTGCTAGCCCATATGTCTTCATCTTCTGGTGCATGGGAGCTTTGCTGTTTGATTTTTTCACAGGTTTTTCATACCTACATTTCATCTTTTAATACCCAGGGCAACAGACAGGCTAATGTGCTGTTTTTCACACTATTGGTCTCATCGCGTTTAGCAAAGTACGTAGCCAGGCCCCTGCAGGTAAACGCTGCAGTCATGCATAAAATTCTACAGACACATTGAATGCAGCATATTTAGCTCTATATGCAACTGCATTCTTTTCTTCTTACAATTCTACACCTTACTCTTTCAGTCACAGTATCTCCTTGTTAAAAAAAAAAGAGGGCTTTGATAGTGGGACACAACGTTTAAATTAATACTTTTTAACATCTTTATGTGTAAAGCAAGCACCCACCAAAGGCAGACTCTAGTCTCAGCTAATATACAGTGGATAATCTTCCTATCTCTCTTTACACTTGTGTAATTTCACTGACTTTAAATAGATCTGCTCTTGTTTCATGCAGGTAGAGAGGTGAAGCAAGCCCAGCTGAATAAGGCCAAGAGAACAAGTGTCATTCAGGGAGGGATTAGGTCAACTGAATTGTAGGTATTATCTGTTACAGCAGTTCATTACAACTCCTGAAAGGACAAACAGCATTTCATTCAAACACTTTGAGAGAACTAGCAATTGGAATAGAGAGAATTTATGTGAAGTGGACATAAATGAACACAGAAGAGCATTCTGAACGTGTACTTCACAAGCATGCAGCCTCTACAATCCTCCTTAAAGCTGTTGGCCTTTTTTTCCACCACTTCACAAAGATTTTATGGCAGAAGCAATACAGAGAACTCTCTCTCAAGCTTCACTATTTTTTTTTTAAGCCATTTGCTGAAGACCATTTCCTCATACAAGGTAAAGTCATCATATAAAAAAAATGAAAACATAAGAGCCATTAAGCAAACTGTTTTAAAAATCCTGTAATTTTCATCAGGCAGTGAGCAGGGAAGGATGCACGGAAAAGGGGCAGAGTCAGAACCCCGGTATTTAAAGGCCTCAGGTTCAGTCTTCCTTTTCAGTCACAGCCTTTCTGGATGAATCACTTTTTTTTTTTCCAACCTTCACTTCCTCAGCTGTAAAATGTCACAAGACAACTAAAAAAGCTCCTCACACACCAGGCTAATTGGAGAAGCAGAAGGAGGGCTATTTATGCTTTTAAATTACACAATTAGTTTAAGATTTTCCTTCTGTATTATTTTATTTGCTGCATAATTTAACAAATACCTGCGAACCTAAATGAGGTTGCTCAGGTGTCTGTGTGTGTCACTAAGGTTTAACTGTACCAAACTGCCATGGAATTAATACAGAATGCAATTACCAGCTGAAAGTATTCAAAAGCATCTTGTAATGTCAGGCAGCACCTGAACATCCCATAACAGGAACGTGCTGCTCTGTAGAGGTTTGCTCATCCGTTCGTACAATGACTGAAAAGAACACAGTCCAACAAAAGACAGTGAGGGGCTGGGGTCAGATTTAACATAAAGCTCTACTTACAAGCCTTTTTTATGACCCTATTTACTATAAATAAGAACACAAACATCCTGCATTTGACTCTTATAATAGGAGAAGTCACCTAAGCACTTAGGCAGCTCCCAGTTCCACAGAACAGTACCTCAGAATAATCCCACCATGGTGGGACTATTTGCTGCAGTGCCCCCACCCCCTGAAAAAAAGAGGGCACGGGAGTGCAGCGATACATGCTTGTTCAGGCAGTTGCATTTACACTCAGAGCTGTGCCACAAGAGCTGTCACAAAACCTGAGGTGCCAGGGTACTGCCCTTCAGGTCAGCAGCTCGCTCTGCCCACAGCACCACCACAGCTCCAAGGAAAACCGAAGTTTTTCTCTCACCTGAATTCAATCTGGCAAACTCCAGATTTTCTTGGCATTAAGGCTCCAGTTCAGGATGTACTTTCTGTTTGGAAAGTCATTTCTGCTGCATAAGCATATGCTCTTCTAGAGCTCTGGAGTAACAAAAGGGCAAAAGAGCACACTGGCAAAAAAAATATGCAAATATATGTATCAGGCTCAGCTTGTCCCAACATTTCTGCAGTTAGAGTTGCAAATCTATGGTTCAGCCTGGGGCTGTTCCAGAGCTTCTGATGTCTACTCTAGGGAAAAATACAGCATGAAAAAGAGCTGTTCCCGTACCTTCTGGTTCTCATCTCAACTCCTCCTGAAGCCAAGACAGCTCAGAGGGAGAACTCAGCCCCCTGCTGGCTTTCAGTAGCAGTTCAAAGTGCCCTGACCACCCAGAGTAACAAATCCTACAAAGGCTGTACTCCTTTACCACTGTATTAAAACATAATACTCACACAGTCCCGCTCAATGCTAGGCTAAAATCAATTCAGTGATGCGCAGTCCAGTCATAGCACAAGCAGCAGCAAAACCAAACACTAAGGCTGTACAATGATAAGAGGAAGATGATTTATTATAGATAGAAGAAAAAAATCATTTTCATCAACTATTCCCTCAGGGGGTCAGTACAACATAAAGGAAAGGAGGACAAATGTACAAAACCAACCTGACAAGAAGGCTCTAGATGAAACACATTCAAAGCACTTGCAAATGATCTTGCTGGACAGATGCAGAAGGAAATTAATTCATTCTTCCCCTGCAAAATACAGACTGAAAAACCGATTTTATTACGAGAAAAAAATTCACAGCCTTGCCTTTACCTGCAGATATTTCAGATAAAAAGATAAACATTTTAACTGTGATACTTATTTTTAAAGGAGAAATTTCCAGAACTACTATTTGACCACATTTATTCGAAAGCGCATTTTATCTTCACTTCCAACTTTACGCAGATGGTAAAGGAACCAGCTCCGCTCACAAAAATAGGGGCTCAGCTACTAATTCCAAAAAAATCAAGTTGATCAAGTCGATACTTTTTCATTCTCTGTCAATCCCTTCGAAATCCTGGAGTTTGTTTTTCCATAATTGGCAACAGATGTCTTTCTCATCCAGAGCATCCTTGTATACGTGGTTGTAAAATTTAAAAATAAAATTTCTAAAAAAGCGCATCTATGAGAAAATATCAGCAGTATGAAATTCCTGAAAGGTTTCAAGGCTTGCTCCTCCTCAACTAAAGTCAATGTACTTCAAACTATTTTAGCTGGAGCAGGAGCAAATCCTTACAGAATAAGACATACATTCCTCCAAAAAAAAAAAAAACAAAAAAACCAGCCACGCATAACCTGAAGAGTGTTGAAACCCAAACATAGAAGTAAAAGACACAAGTTTTAGCAATACATTTCCCCTGGCCCCAGCCAACATAATATATTTAGCTGGGGTGTCTCATTTACTCCAGACTTGGGCGAGATTTCCATTAGTTGCAGTGAGAGTATTACTTAAATAATGACGCAAAAGGACTTCATGCATTAGTAAGCCAAAATATGAATCCATGCTACAGCAATAGCTTCCCCTTCTGATACCCTATAATGAGCATCTAGAAAAGGAAAAAGGACAATAAGCTTTATAGAAAAAAAAATAAGCATTTTGTTGCACTAATGAACATCTTAAGCATCTCCACAGAAGTTTTCAGGGCTCCTTTTGATAAATACCAAAAAAATCAAAATGTCAAAAATAGACCAATGTTAGGCAAGATTACAGCACATTTACCTATCAGTGCAGAATGCAAAATAACAACTAATGCTTAAATGCAAACAAAATAGTATCACTTTCATACTTCTCACAAGCACATGGATTCCACAGTTTGCTTCCTTACCTTAAAAGAAATGCTTAAAAATTCCCTACAAATATCATCTCACCAAAGGAACCATTGGAGGGAAAAATAAAACAACCAAACCAAAAAAAAAAACAACAACATAAAAAGGGCATTTAAGAAAGAGCTGAAAGGAAATCCTAGTTTTGCTTGGCATGAAAACAAACAAAGAATATCCATTGGCTGCACTGTTGTTTTTGTGCATGTGGGGTTTTTTTGTTTTTTTTGGGGGGGGAGGAGGGTGGAGCTCTTTGCATCAAGGGAAAGAAAACAACACATCCGTGAGAGGCAAAACATTTTCACAAATATATTAAATATCATTTCTGATCCAAAAGCAAAGTGCGATGTAGAGTTTTCTATTTAAACAAAAACAGCCTACATAATGCCTTAAATATTAACAAGTCAATTAGTGGTCAGCACAGTAAAATAAATATGAAGACACTGATTTATATTCTGTTTCTAGCAGCAAAGGTCATTAACCTACTGGCCAATGTGACAGTTTCACAGAAGTTCTACTTCTTGATTTTGATACTTGGATTAACTAAAGAAAATGATTTGCTGGGTCTGGAAAATAGTACTGCAGTTGTATGGTATCCTTCCCATCCCACAACATGCATTCTGAACGCTGATTTGGAGAACAGCTTTCACGAAAAAATAAAACTATGATCCATCCTGCTTCTCATGCTGGAAAGCATGAGTTTGGATTGGCTTGAACCCTAATGATGACAGTGAGGTGTTTGTAACCAACAATTTTCTGTGCTAGAGGGAGAGTGGGACGTAGCACATTTGCACCAGGAGGTAACATCACATGGAGCAAAATGAGTCTTGACACCTCCAGCAGCCACTCAGTCACAGGATATGAGCAGTCACTGGAAATGCCAAATGAGGAGCAGATCGCTGGGCTGGGAGCAGGAGCAGTAACCCAAGCAAAGAGGTGAACAGCTGACTTTAAGCCATGTGAAAGCAGACCAAAAAAAGCCTTCTTGGCCCTCACGATAAGTACCTACAGCTCCCACAGCTCTTATTTTAAAAAGCGCTGGTTTTCTGCTACTAATTGCAGCCTGTGGGAAATACCATGCTTTAATTTACAGCAAGAGGGATGTTTAGCTACAAAACAGGGACCATACTGGTGAAATACTTGGGGTAAGGCTCATCCAGCTCCTTCTGGCTCTGCACAGAGGTGTCAGACTAGGAAAACGAAAGACAGCACAAAGAGAAAACCAGCCCTTAGACTGCACAGGATATGGGGAGAAGGCTGACAGGAGATTTTTTGCAAGGGGAATGTTCTTCAGGGTTGCAAAGATGAACCGTGACCTGGGTAGCACAGCAGAAACAAACAGGCTGTCAAAACTGCCTAGTTAGTGCTTTCCAACCTGGGCTCCAGTTCTACCTCCTAATACTCTCCAGTGCACAAAGCATATTTAATTGGGCTTTGCAGAAAGGAGGAGAAGGAATCCTATTCAAGAGGATGTCCACTGCCCTGCCTGAATCTGCATAGCAAGGATCAGCCTGGAATGATGTAGATGATTGCTTTCAACTACTGTGCAAGAGCTCACCCTGCCACAAGATAGGAAAGCAGTACTAAGGTTGCATGGCTACCTGGGTGCTCAGCTAGCTAGAGACAACTATATTCAGTTTCTGAGAAGAAGCATTCACTTTTGAGCAGCCAAGTGAGACAAGCCTTTCCGAAGTGGACTAAAAAGGTTAATAAAAACTACCTAGATTTTTTGTTTAGTCATTTTTCATTTTTTAAGGCAAGCAGATAATCCTTCTGGAATGCAAGAGGCAGGATCAGAACGGCAAAATAAAGGCAGGGTTGGTTACCTTCAACATCATGCACTGGGTAAAATTTATCCCTGGTAAAATGCTACTGAAACTGATGGAGCTGCACCTAGTTCAATCTACCTATAATGGAGTGTGAGAAAAGGCATGGTCCTTCCTTTATGCCTGCTCTGCATCAGCCACCAACATACAGCTGTAGCAGTGCTGTGGTGAATAAGGTCCAACAGGGTTTAGCTACATGCTGCACTTGCCACTGAAACTGATGTTACAGAAGCACTGTGAACCAGATTCCAATCACAGCTCCTCACATCTACCTAAATGGGTAGAAAAGTGTCAGCCCTACTTCTGCTCTTTATCCCCTTTCCACTTTTGCTTACGAAAATTAAAACAGACACGTGTTCTTAACTGACATTTTAAAAGATGCTTGAAAAGTTTCATGAATACTTCTGCATGGCCAAAAAGTTGTTACTCAATCATCATTGCTGACATTTACTTCCTACCTAACCTTAGATTTCTATGGTCCCTAAATGGTGAAATTCACATTGAGGAATGGAATTAAAACCCACAGTTTGAGATGGGAAAAGAAAGAGGGAAAAAAGTTCATCTAATATGGGTAGCATTTCACCTCTTCTCTTTAACATCCCTTCTGCTTCTTCCAGGGAATGGCATGGAGGTGGGACACATTGACATCTGCTTCCCAAGGCCCAGAAAGCCCTGCTCTCCAAGAGCAACAAAGCTGCAGGCAGGTACTAACGCTCTCTTCTACATCAGTATGCAAAGAAATTACAGCTGACAGTTCCTTCCAACCTATCCTTAACCCTACCCTGACTAACACAGAATCAGAGCACAGCACATCCCACCTAAGCAGGTTTGCTTTCCAATTCCCTTCATTAAGCCACAGAGACTTACACAGAGAGATAAGCTACATCTACAGTGCATTAAAAGTACTCAGTCAACAACACCAAGAACCCTTTTTCATTGTTAACTGTATGGTAGAAGAATATTTCTGGATGTGGCTAATCAGCTGATATCTAACGTCAGATGTTCAGAGAGAAATCTGCATCATAGAGAAAGGAGTAAGAGGCAAGACTCCCCAAGGTAGAGAGGTATGCGCAGCCTTTCTACAGGCACATGAAAAGAATTTACTGTAGGCTGTAACGAGAGCCACAAGTAGCAATTTGTGGGCAAGTACACCCCTAACTCACACATTTACAGGTCCCATTCCTGTCCCTCTTTTACAAGCTGCTCAGAGATTTACTCTGCTGGAGGGATACATTCTGGAGCACTACTCTGTGGCGTGCAAAGAGGGGAACGGGCTTTGCACGTGGTTCACCCATGTGGTAGAACCACAGAAGTTTCCAGCACTTCTTGGGCTTTGCATATTCATGCAGAAGGCTGAGGAGAAAACAAAGTCCCCTCGGCCACTCAACACAATGAAGAGCCTTAGATAACTAGCAAACAAACATCAAAAACACTTCATGTCCTGCACAGTGTCATCCTGCCAACTATGATAGAAAAAAAATTTAACCATACCATTGAGTTTGCAGGTGTTACATGTATAGCTCGAGAGCATACTCCTATCAAATGGAGCACAAAGCAGGGCATGTGGCAAACAGCAGGCGAGAGACAAGCTGCTCTATTTGCAAACTACTACCAAGGGTGGCGCGTCATTGTACATAGCCTAAGTTCTCCATCTCATTTCTGTACCGCTGTTCGGACACCTTGCTTTTATGCTGTTTGCTTTCTAAGTGCTGCCTGAACTCCATCTCCTCGCTGGCCCCAGCGTTGCACATGGAGCAGTAGAACTGGCCGCTGGGGGTGACACACATGGCCAGATCCCGAGGAATCCTCTGACGAGAGCGGGGATTGAAGTAGGGACCTGAGGAAACAACAGAAAAGTCTACTTATCTATTAAAAAAAAAAAAAAAAAAAGCTTGAGGCACCTCACTGACAACTTCTGAGTCCAACAAATACATAAAAGGAAGCCACAGATTAGCTTCTTTAATTGATCATTTAAGTGATTAATCAATTCCTTTTTTTTTTTTAACCACCCAATTCAAGAATTAGAGCAGTCTTTTGATTAGAATAAGCTGCCTAACTCAGTTTAAAATCATCCCCAAACACCATTTGATAGAATTTTAAAAGATACACTTTTTCCAAATGATAACTGCTAAAATGACAAGACTAAACCAAGCTTCATCAGGAAGCAGGGTTTCAGCCAATATGCGCTCATTACACAATTTAAAATGAAAAAGAGAAACAGATGCTGGGCTGGACACTATAAAAACACTTTACTATTATTTAAAGTGGAAAAGTTAGCATCTAACACCTGAGAAAGGGTTCTAGGAACAGATGGTCTTACAGAGAGGCTAACACACTTTCTCATTCTGGACAGAGCAGTGCACATACAGGTTGCTGTGCTACAGCAGGAGTCAAAGCATCTGGCCTCTTGCCAAGAAAATAAAGCAGGAAAATTGTCACCACTTAGAGCAGCCTTACAGACGGGCAGGGCAGATGGTGAATTAAGTTACAAACCCAGAAAACAGAATAACAAGCAGGCTGACAAAACAAAGTAACTTTAGCAGCTGCGAAGATACAAGAAGAATCAACAGAGCTGGAACCATCTCCTTTAACAACCTGCCCTGCTAGAACAGGGCTGAGGAACAGAAGAAAAACAAGTATGCTCAGCATTCATTATTATTCTAAATATACAATAGAACAGATGTAAACTTCTGATTACCTGTGTTGTTTTGAACTGTGTACATATTTCTTCTGTTCTGCATCATCTTATATTCATTCCCTTCTTTCCTTGTCCTCCGTTTGCCTAGTTCTGATGCATCCCTGAAGATTAAACAAATACAAACAGCTGCAATTCAGAGTTTTCTGACAAAAAAAAAAAAAGACTGCCAGATACTGCCACATGCTTTCAGCCTGAGCGTGAAGTTGAACAATACCTACGAGAATGAGTTATTCTGTGCTTCTGCAAGACGCAGCCGTTTGGCATGATTTTTCCCCTGGTAGTGAGCCTGTGCCACAGCTGGAGAACTAAATGAGGCATCACAAAGCTTGCAGTAATCATTCTCTGTGGCCAATATCACTCGGCCACCTGGTTTACTGGATCCCATCTAGCAGCAAAGGGAGAAACAATGCGAAACAGAAGGTTAAATCGTTGCAATACTTGAATCACAGTGTCTGAGACCAGTATCACCTTTGTCAGACAACAAGAGCTCTGGAATTACAACACGTGGGTTAGGACATTCCAGTGCCTCCCAAACTGATCTTACAAGGAGAACTTAGTTTTCTTCGCCTCAGCTTCCCACAGAATCTTCAAATTCCTTGAGGTCTATACAAATTCCATGCTTCAGATGGAGAGGAAAGCAATCTGAATAAACACTCTGTATTTCTTCAACAGCCACAGAGGCTTGTTTACTTCACAGCAATGATTTAACGCCTCTATTCCTGACTCCTGGGAGCCAGCAAATAATGACTTTCACACTGAGGAAGACTCACTGAAATGTAACAGTGCTCCTCTCTCATGTTTCCAGTGTAGCCAATCTCTCCATAGTATCGTGATCACACTGAGAGATAAGAGCAATAACAGAGCTGCCAAATTTCAGAGCTTTGCCCTTCAGGTACAAGGACATCTGGACCATGACTTCATAGGAAGGATCCAGCCCCACATGAGGAGCGCCTGCTGTTGGAAACAATACCTTGCCTGTCTTGTCAGACAGCTGTGCTGACTGGGGCAGCAGCTAGGTCTCCTCAGTGTTTGTGCATCATCCAGAGAAAAGTGCTCTGTAAACTGCAGTGGCAAGTGATTGATACAGCCACATCACTGCAACACTTGCAAAGTCTAGTTTCTTTTTTGTCTCCTTTGAAATTGCAAGCTTATAAGCATAAATACAATTTAGACTCATGAGTTATAACACGAATCCTCATATGGCCCCAGAATGGACTTTTTATTGCCATGGACCATTCTCTCCATCAAAAGAAGCACCCACATACCACCACTAAGGACAGGACTTAATGCCTTCTCAAGACCCAGATTCAGTTCTGTGAGCCACAGAGAGATTTTACACAGGGCTAAGTCTCCCTCTGGTGGCTCCGACAGCACATGTAACAATCTGCTTCTTACAGCAAATGTTTTTTTGCTCTTGTACTGTTAGAGGCTTACAACTTTTGGAGGTGACAGGCATAACTTTCATCTCTGCAACCCAGCTGTGGCTTCCTGCACTTTCATATGCAAGGGACAGGTTAGCTGCTAAGCCCCATGACAATCAGAAGTGGTGAACTCTAGAAGAACAAAGTAAACATGAACTCTTTTGCCTCTAACATGCCTCAGAGCAAACGGATCTGGATCACAGAGTGACCCATCCCTCCACTCACCCTGTACCGAGGAATAACCACCGCAGAAGGAGCAAGAGGAATTACATAACAACCCTGGGCAATGGGTGCAGGAACACCTAAGCATTTTTTCCACACAGGCTTCTCTCACACAACTGAGGGATGCTTTTGCAGGGCAGATCCACACCCTCGTGCTTAAATCCAGCTCTAGCTATTCTGTTCTATACATGCCTTTAAACAATCTTAATCAGCAGCACATCAGACTTACATAGGAAACAAAGTATTTGCCAGGCAGAAATAGACCATTTCAAGTTCAAAATTTTGCCGCAAGGGCAGATTGGTATCTGCTTCTTCAAAGGAAAGCAAACAGCTCACAACAGGCCACAACAGTCTTCCTGAGCCATCCTAAGGAAAATTCTTTCCAAACTCCTGCAGTAATCCTCAAAGCATGAGATCCAGTTATTCCCATTGGGGGTTAGGTTGCAAGCAAACATCATGATCTCAGTCACCTTCCCATGCCTTACCTGAGCTGGAAGGGAGACAACCTGAGGAGGCGCAGGCTCAACCGAATTACTCATCCTGGCGGGTGCTGGACAGCTATTGGCAGCATAGTAATTTCGGAGTTTCTTACTATGGTTTTTACCCTGCAAAGAGAACTCAGTTTAATCACTGTCCTACTAACAGTATCTTACACTGAAAGCAAAAGGAGCCAGAAATAAAAAGGAAGAAACGGCCATGAAGATGGCACCTCAGGCAAAGGAACTGTCACTCAGAAAACAGCAACTCTGACCTTGAGAGATGCAGACATTCCCCCCCCTCCCCAAGATGCTCTCTAAATGCTCTCAAAAAGCCTAATTTTCAAACAGTTTTCTGCAACAAGTAAGGTTACAATTAGCTCTTCAATCTGTTTCCATTTCACTTAAAACCAGTATTTTGTTTTTTTGACATAAAACATTCACTGTTTTCTGATAAGCCTCAACACACAACACACACATTTGTCTTCATGAGGCTGCGAGTATGAGATAATGCAAGAAACTGAACTTCTAAAATACTCGGCTTCGCATTTTATTTTCTCTTGGAAAATATATACTGTAGTTCTTATTGGTGCTTTGAAAACCTGAGAGAAACCTATGAGAGCACGTGCATATAGTGCAGACATATATTAAGGTTTATGCATAAATAGAAGTTGTATATTTTTAACTACAAATGCGCTTTTGCGTCACCATGACAGAAATACTGCAGAAATCCTACGCTAAATTGTAACACTAGTTCAACCTATCCCTTTACTGTCAGGAAAACACTTTTTTAGAGCCAACAGCAAATGTGAGGTCTGGGGCTGGTGTCCTGAAGACATGGAAAACCACCCTCTTGTATTTGGTGGTGAAGGAAGTTACCATCTCCATATCTCTCACAAATTTAGCACTAGGCAGGCAGGTTACTGGTAAAATGGGGCAATGTAAGACCAAGATCTATTTAACGTCAGCAAAGAAACACATGCAAATTGTTCCTTACCAATTTCAGAGAAGCCAATTAGACAGACTGAGCAAATGGAATTTGGTTTGAGCTGACCCAGTTGATGCTGTCCAAACCACATGAGAGAGTTTGCATAAAGACGGCCTCCAGCAGAGCAGTGGCGTGCATAGCCTCAGGAAGGAGGCAGTGATTAGCACGTGGCAGGAGGCTTCTTTCCTAAGGGCACAGCCAGTTCCAGCAAAAACATCTGTCCAGGCCTTACAAAAATCATGTTTGTTCAATCAGAAGTTCAATTTCATTGGGAAGATGTAGACGTGGAAAACAGGTCACACAAAACAAGTACGTATGTCTACCTTTCCACTCGTGCCATCTTGGTAGAATTTCTCTGTCCCCACGAACAAAGTTTTTTATGATGTGATCCAGTCAT
The DNA here is from genome assembly GCF_002078875.1 of Numida meleagris. Lineage (NCBI taxonomy): Eukaryota > Metazoa > Chordata > Aves > Galliformes > Numididae > Numida > Numida meleagris. The sequence goes on from NC_034412.1 coordinate 6,589,075, forward strand.
CGCACCTTAAAAGAAAGCTCTGCAACTTGTGTGGATGACCAGCAAATTCAACCAAGGTGAAGCTATGGGCATACAGTAGCCACGGCTTCCAGTCCACCAGATGTAGCAAATGTAGCTTCAGATGAGCTAATTCAAATGATGCTGCTAATGTAGAGCCACCTCAATGCAGCACTCAAAAGCCAATGCAGATGCCGCAGCCCTGGAAGCTGTGCCCCCCCTGCAACTCTCCTTACCTGGTAATGAGCCTGAGCTTGCTGGGCCGAATTCAGAGTGACATTGCAGAGCTTACAGCACAGAGGCTTACATAGCTCCTCCAGCATAGGGTCCTGCTCCACCACCTTTGCAAGCTCTTCGTCTTGTGCGTGATAAAAGGAAGGCCCCAGTCCAAGAGATTTTGGTGGGGAGAGTGGCGAGGTGGCTCTGGGCCTTGTAGCCACTGACATAGGAAGAGATGAAGGTTTCTCAGGATGAGGAAGAAGTCCTGCTTGCTGTAAAAGAATCATTGGCCAAGAAGACTGTGGGCATACTATTTTGGAAGGATGAGGAGTCCTCTTCCAATCTAGACCAAAGAGATACAAATACAGAAATAAGTCACACTAACAGGAACAGTGACAACCGAGGGGACAACTTCTACAACTTTATTGCCTCTGCTTTATGCCTTTTCACAATTCCAAGCAGGTACCAAGTCAGTTTGTAGCACTCTCAAGAACAGCAGCATCCCAGATAATCAAGGCAAGATTTTAAAAAAATATGGGTGTAAGAAATAGGCTGTAATCTGAAACACAACTGTTAGCACCCCAGGGCACCTTTCTGGACACATGAAGTTCTAAAGTTAGTACCTGACCCAGAAGCAGACCCTGCCACAGCACACACACCCCACTGCTCCATGATTGCTAGAAGATGTGACCTCCAACACACAGTACCTGAAGCTGTGTTAGTAGGAATGAGAGGGACACGACCGTTAGCCACATCCTCTTCTGACAGCCTAAGGAGAAGCTCACACTCTAAAACCTAAACAAATACTACAATCCATAACTACTACATGATAACTTAAAAAGAGCACAAGTATTTCAAAGCAGATTTATTTTATATATTTAATATAAAATACATCTACACACATCTACATCATCCAAATAATCACAAAAGCCTTCATAAAAAAATATTTTAAGATTAACTTTTCTCGTCTAAGTCAACAAAAAGCAGAAAAGGGGGGAAACAACCTGAGCAGATCTCGTACACAATCATTTCCCAGGCGTCCCTTTCCCGGCTCTTCCATGGTCTTGCTGAATGACCTTGAGCTACTTCTCCGCGTTCCCTTTACTAAGTACAACCTATGCAGCAGCTGTATCTTCTCCTTCTACAAAAATGGAGTGCTTATCCCATATTAACCTTTATTCTATTATTTCTCAGTTAATTTGAGTTCTTAGAACTAACATTACATTTCCAACAAGGGGTTCTGAGAGGCTTATTTAATTAAAGTTTATAAATCACATCTAAAGCCCGGGATGAACATTCCCAGAATAATGCAGAGCAGTGATACTATGAATCAAGGCACAGCTACTTTTGTTAATGTCTTATTAGCTTCTTATCATAACAAATCCTGTTCACTGTTACATTGTGGTAGACAGCTGCATTATCTTGGGTGTCTGTAGTTCACTTCTAGCTAAGGCTGCATTGGTAGCAACCGTGCCTGGGCTGTGGGCTTTGACTGTTTGTTTAAGCAAATAGTGAGCCACATCTACATCTTAAAATAGGAGACCTCTGGAAGATTGTGGGAAAGGTAAATTAAATGCCACCTACAAAGTTAGGTTCTGAATCGCTTTTGAAAACATAATTTGACTTCAAAGGAATTTAGGAACCTGGCAAAGGAGATAGCATTTATCTGGGATAACTTCTGGGATTTTCAATCTGCTAAAATTAGCAGGAGATAAATACCATGCTGCATTCAAGCTCTGGAAAATCCCAGCTGATGAATGCATTTTTAGATCCTCTATTACCTTCGAAAGTCTGGCCCCATAAAGGTCTACGTTCCATTAGGAGAAAAAATCTGCAGGATTAAAACGCTCAGGTGACACAAGCATTTCTGAAATTGTAACATCTAAATAATAGAAGATTGGAGAAAGTTCAATTATTACAGCAATTAAAAGTAGGAACAAAAAATAGTAAGAAAGAAGAGCATGCATTGCCTTGGAGACAAGCTTTTAAGTCAGTAACAGAGCCACTGAAAGTTTTTCCATGTTTTAAATAGCTCTCCACTGTCAAGCCTCTTTGAAATTCCAGGAGTGTGTGAACCCAACATGAATCAAAATGTGACCATAACAACAAAATCAAAAACAGCTTTGTGAAAACTAAGCAAAACGTAATGAAACTGTATGCTGTACAAACAGAGAATTAGCACGGTGTAAGCCACCCATCAGCAGGCCAACTTCTGTACTACCACCCAGCTTCTCTGCAACTTTTGGCATAGGCTCTGCTAGATAAACAGAACTATGGAAGAAGTTTCTGCTATCTTTAGTTTCTTCAGCTAGTACTCTGTAGATAATTAATTTCAATGGTGCTGATGATGGAACCAGTTCACATTCACAATGGTTACACACATCACACCACAGACCTCTTAAGGCACTTCACATCAGCTATGCAAGTAGCTAAACATGCCATTAAACTTCAGAGTTTTACTTCAATATCATAATGGGCCTCTTACCTTAAAAAGAGAGTCAATTATAAATAAATACTTCAGAGAGCAATACAAAGCAACCTACAGTAAACGGCAATCGGGATCCATCTGCTTAATTTTGCATGAGTGCTTACTGCATCACATCTTCCATATGCAATGGGAAAGGCTGGGATATCAAGCACAAGGCAGGGCACTGCTTATAGGATCTGCATCCGCAGGGGAAAAGGTACAAAGCAATACTCCTAGAGAAATCGTTATTTATAAGGTCATTCACTGTTCCTCAAAGTAAACAGTACTCTGAAGATAAAGTTAAGGCTGCATGGGCAATTTTAAAATTAGAACTTCTTGGCTTTCCATATACAACTGTGAAGTTCTTCTAAAGGTGATCTTCCATCACTAAAACTGCTCAAATTACATTGTTTTCTTCCTTCCAGACACTTTTTAAAAGAAAGAAAATCCTTCAGCTTATTTACGCGTCCTTTAAACACCCCACCGCACAGTGCTACAGATACCTATCCAGAAGTTAACGGGACGCCTGGACTCCTCCTTCCCACTCACATGATAAGCTGCAAAATGTGTTACACTTACAAGGCAGCAAACGAGCAAAGAACCTCTCCCGGGAGTGGAAGAGCTGTGCCTTGGCCTTAGCTGTGGGCACAGACACCCTGCGCCCTTCCTCAGCCATGGATGTAGCTCGCAGCGAGATGCTGACATAACAAGCAGCGCTCTGGCAGAAATTCGTTTTTAAACGTACGGGGGCAATTTAGAACAGCGATATAAATTTATATAAGCGATGAAAAAGCCGTGGGTTGCCTTCCCAAAACAGCAGAGGCTTCCTCCCCCGCCCGGTAGTTTCTCAGCACGCCGCCAGCGCTCCCGTCCTTCTCGGCGAGCCTCGTTCGGCCGCAGCCCTACAGAACTTCGCCCGAAACGCGCGGTCACTTCGTCGCGCTGCAGGGACTGAGCACAGCGCACGAAGCAAATAAACGTCCCAATAATCCGCACTGAGGAACGGGGCCCTCCACGCTGGAATAACCGCAACCCAGGCCAGGACGCACAGGCGGTGTACGAAGCACCCACATACAATTGGCTTAAAACGGACACGGATACCCAAACCGCAGAAGCCCTCCCACGCAGAACAAAGCCCCGCAGCACTAAACAATGTGCGAAGCCCCCCCCCCCAAAGCCCCGCGCCGTCCCCTCGCTCCCGCGGCCGCGACCCGCACCTACCGGGCCGGAGCCGCCTCCTCACACAGGCCGGGCAGCAGGAAGCCGGCGCCGGGCACGGCGGGGCCCAGCTGCAGGAAGTGAGGCGAGATGGGGCGGGCACTACGCATGCGCGGAGCGCGGCTCCGCGTCCCGTGACAGCACTCGTGCCCCGCGCTGGGTGGCAGCATGACGCCGGGAGCGCAGCGCTGAGCGCCCCGAAGCCGCGCTGCTCTCCGTGACGTTTCGCGATGACATCACACCACGACCCTCCCGCTCCGCTCCTCCTCGACGGCGCATGCGCGCGGCTCGCCTCCCCCTCCTTTCTCTCTCTCCCCCCCCACGCCCTCGCGGTTCCACTTCCGGCGGGCGGCGCCTTCCCCGTCCGGGGTCAGGCCCCACTGCCTTCCTGTTATTGCCGCTGCGGGAGGCGGCTCGCCTGGGGGCGGGTGTGCGAACTGCGGCGCCGCTTCCGCCAGCGCCCGGGAGGAGGCGATCCGCCCACTCCAGGGTCCCGCGGGGCGGCGCCCGGGGGCTGCGAGGAGCGGTGGGGCCCCGGCCCGGCCCGGCCCGGCGGTGGGAGGCCGCGCCCGTGAGGTGAGTGAGGCGGCGGCGCGGAGCGCGGGGGAAGCGCGACCCCCGGGCGGGGCCCTACAGCTCCCCGGGCGTGGGCTTCTTCGTGCGGCCGTGGCTCGGGAAGTGGGGAAGCCAAGCGCTTTGTGTTGGTGGGTGGGGGCTTTGCTTCTGTGTGCCGTCCCGAGATCCGTTTCTCGCTGATGCTGAACGTGAGAAGGCGGCTTCTTCTCAGCGCTCGGGTATTTATGGACTGTTAGTGGAACTTTGACTGGACTAATGCAAACAGCGTGCTTGTTTTCCCTTAGGGGCTTTGTTGCTGTTCTGGGTGTTCCTTACGTTAGTTACTAAAGTATCAGAACTGCTGCTATTGCTCTAGATTCTTTTCGTCTGTCGGTTTTATTTTTTCTTGAAGGCTTTAACAATTTGCCTGCACAGAGATCTCTCTGTAAACGCTGCGTGTTCTCAATAATCACAAGTGTGATGTGTGTTTAGAAGTGGGCAGTGTGGGCTGTGGGACTTTGCTTGAGGCCTTTCTGCAGTGGTAAACTGACTTCTGGATCTGGATTTCTCAGTGCTTTAATAGAGAAAGCCAAATTCTGGGCTCTTGTTACCTACCTGTACCTGTACATTCTTAGCTTTAAGCTGTAGTGAGTTTCCAGATTCATCATGCTGGGAAAGTTCTTCACTTTTGCCAGCGTTATCTGAGTTGTTTTTTAACTTATCCTCCTCACAATTAACTTATAGGGATGCTTCAGTTCCTTCTATGCCACAATTCTATAATGCAGTGTAATAATCAAAGTCCACCTCTTGCTGTGCATAAACATCGTGAGTTCCCAGGAATATTCCAGTCCTCAGGATGACAGGCTTTAATGGTTTGTACACTGTAGGGAACTCACTGGATAATCTGTTCTGAAATAATGCCCAATGTGAACATAAAATTTCACAATAAGTAGCGTTGTTCTCCAACAACAAGCTCTTCCAGAGCAGCGATTTGGAAGCGTGTTTTAACAGTGTCGCTGTGAAACCCCACATCAACCAAGCTCGTAGTGTTTGCGGGGGAATTTGTGAAACCACACAACTCTGCCTGTGATCTGGGAAGTATCGTCTTTGTCATTAAGACAATAAACATGGCAGCTTCAGAGGCTCACTTTTGGAGTTCTGCAGGGGCAGGTGCCCTGATTTCTGAGGTGCAAACTTGATGCCATTCTTAGCAACTTGGAGACAGCATTTCTTGTTTTGCAGAGTGCTAAGCCCAGCCTACAGACCCACACCCAGATGTTTTAGCTGTTCTGCTGCTTCCAGTTTTCATTCCGTTTGAATGGCAAAAAATGTGTTGCTTTTTGTTACAGTTTGTTTCCACTGATAATGAAACTGAGTGTTTTGGTTTCACTTTTTTTTCTTTTCTGGAGTATTCTTTGGAAAAGGTGGTGTAGCTGAGCTGTTTACAAAGCAATTGTGCTTTATTGGAAGTCATAAAGCAGTTCAATACCCAGTTAACTGTTTCTGTGCCAGTCAGAATTACCGCTCTCTGGAAGCAAGTGGGGAATAGTTGCTCCTGGACAGCTATTGTAAGAAGTTGCTGGAAGATTTGGAAAAGGATTTTTCCAAAAGCAAGAGTTTCATGCTTCACCATCATGCTGCTTTACAAAACCAAGTAGGCTGTAAGAGCTTTCCAGCTATTGGAAGAAAATAATACTTTTGAAAGGTGTTATCATGCGAAGAACAAAATTCTTCCTGATCACAGTTGTTATTTGTGTTTAAATGCATACTGTGCTTGCTCACCTGTCATAAAGTTTTTAAGCAACACTGATAACCATCACAGGCTTTAACTCAGAAAGAGATGCATGATCTGGTACCTTGGGTTATTTTTAACTTTGATACTGAAGAGGAAATAGTCAAAACCGATACTATTTTTTCTCTTATGGTATCTAACCAGAACAGGAATATTAATTGAACTAATGGAAAGAGAGTTTTAAAACACTATAAAATTGAGTTTTGCTTTATTACTTACAATTTTGTAACTACTGGAAAGCACGTGAGCTTTATTATATCTCCGAGATGAGGAAAAATGGGCCGTGTGTTTTCTGTGCATGTAAATGAGGCAGAGGAGGAGCATTAGAGAGAGGAAGTGTTTGTGCTTCCACAAACAGAAAGAACAGGCTCATGGCTTGAAGTGTAAGTGAAGGTAGGAATTGTTTTTACATCTTTTCCTGCATTGCATTCTGTGCTTCTAGGAGTTTTGTCTCTTCCTTTAAAAAACCAAACCAAAAAAACAGACCTCTAGTTCCTCCAAGCGATGATACCTGTTTGAAATTGTAACTAAGCACAGAAGAGGCAACAAAAATATTCATGTTGCAACTGGATGGATATTTTCTTTAAGTTGAATGTGCTGTGGCAAATAACTGTTACAAATTTCTCTTAGTGGTGCCCTCAACCAAATGGGAGTGGCGGAGAGATGGAACAGATGTTTCTCTTGGTGTTTGTTCGTACTCCAATCGTATTTGAATTGTTCTGAGCTCTGGATCAGCTTGGGTATCCTCCAGAGGTCCCTTCCAACTCAAATTATTCTAAACATACTTTTGAATGGTAAATGGAATATTAAATGAGCAAGAAGTAATATTCTGAAGTGTTAACTGTTTGTTTTCCCTGGTGTGTTGCTATAGCTTAAAAAATAAACAGAAGGGGGCTAGGGGTAGCTGAGCTGTTTAAAAGATTGGACTTTCTTCAAATATATAAGCGAACTTGTGGGCAAATGGAAATGCCGCAGACTGAGTACAGTCTATGTGAGGTTGAATCTATTATCTCTGAGCCATGGTTTTGCAACCAAGTGTCTTTTCATTTTATATAGCAAGCATAGGAGGTATTTTCCTAGTGAATTTTGGATCTCACTTTGTGAAAGGCAGTGTAGAAACCCTGTGTACTTCAAACAAGAAGTGTGAGAGACAGTGGAAATAATCACTTGTTCTCTAGTAACAGTGTACTTTTCTCAAAGCTAATAAAGCGGGGAATAAAAGCACTTGGCAGGCATGACTGAGCAAGTACACTCACTGGGAATGTTTTTAGTCTGTTTTAGAAAGGTTGTGTCTGAGTACCTGAACTCTAGAAATGTGAAAACAGAGTTCAAAGAAACCAACTTACTTTTACAAAATTGAAGAAGAGAGAACGATGTAGGTCTTGTGTAGCCTTCACCTCTCTGGCATGTTGCTAACTTAGCAGGAGAAGTAAATTAGCACTGCTGGAGTGTAGTTTAAGAGCAGTTGAGTCAAGTGTAGAACTCCAGGTTCAGCGTACTTTTCTTTTGTGCCACGTTGCTTTTTCACCAGTAGCAGGTGAGGTATACGTCAAAGAACTTTTTTCTCTTTTTTTGTCCACTTTTTGACACGTTTCCTTACATTAACTTTATCCGTATGGATTTTACATAGGGTAGGTCTGGCAGTTGATTTACTTGTAGCTTCCAATTAAATAAATGCAGACAAATTGGGCTTTTGAGGATTGTGAACAATGAAGCATGTTTGTTGGATACGGGAGGTTTACTGAATTGGCCAAGACTTACGGTAAAGTTCTCTGAAACTGAGACAGCTGAGTCACATTATTGGCTGTACATTATGACCCTTTTCTAAGGCAAAGAGATGAAAAATAAAAACACACGAGATGTTTCTCTACAAGTCCAAGCAGAAAAGAAAGGAAAAGAAATTGGGAGGTTGCCTCCTAGACTGTACGGTATGTCAAAAGACTTATATATGTGGCTAAAACTAAACTCTTTTCCACATTAATCATATAATGCACACGCTAGTCAGTCTTGTGCTGGTACGTAATGAGGTAGTTAATGGAGATAGTGCCTCTTACTCTTCCAAGACTTTTCCCAGATTTTAACTCATGCTGTTAATTTGGATCGTGATCCTTCCAGAAGCATAGGCTACCTGTTGTGATCCCACTTGTTGTCTGGGAAGAATCTTGACTACCAGCCGCTTAGCAGTGAGTCCTTGTGGTGGGCAATACCTCTGCTGTTTTTCCTCAACAGAGCAACCTAATTTGGTCTTCAAAATATTAGCAGTCAATTAAAAAAAAAAATGTTCTTGAACATCCTCAAAATGCAAGAAGCCTTGAGCAGGACTGAAATGTTTGAGATTCAGCATTTCATCTGAGATGAATTATCCACAAGTAGGAATACCTACCTCTCCCATTCAAAGATAATAGAACAACATTTCTGTACCTTGGAACTTAAGCCTCTGACTTTCTAGAAAAACAGTGATGCTGATCTCTGCAGGGATGTAGGCAAGCTAAGCACGGAATGTCTGAAGGTACAGGCACAAAGAAAGTAATAATGACCAGAGAGTAAAGACTGCTTTACTACGCAAGCAATGTGGAAATAAATTGTTTCTTCTCAGATTTTACAAAAATGCTTTTTGTGGTGAGATATGTTGTTAGGTAACTTTGGTGCTCATTCCATTAAATAACTTTTTATTAAGGCTGGAAAGCATTAACTTGACTCTTGACTACAGGCATAGCTTTAAAAAAAAAAAAAAAGTTCAAGTTGATTGTGTTAACATAAGAAGTTTCGAGCTAAACCTCCCTTTGGGGAAGGAAGTGAATACTCTAAAACAAGCATGTTGTGGTCATTAAAGTGCTTAGATTCTAAAACATACCACTTATTCTTCGTTTTTGTGTTTATGTTGCCATTCTGAATGGAGTAATCAGCAAATGCTGCCCCTGGATTTTAATAGTGGAAACGATGCTAGTAGAACTGAAAACTTCTGCTGGGTTCTGAGAAGTTCAAGGGGATATTGAACATCCAGTTCCACTTACCAGTTTGTGAAGACAGTCCTCACTGGTGGGAGGAAAGCAATTAATCTGTTGCATTTTGTTCTGGTCATTTCTTGCTGTCGGTTCTGTGCGATCTTCTGTTTCAATGTCACCTATTGTAGAAGAGCACTTTTTGTAGAATCATAGAATGGTTTTCCTAAGAAAACCTTTAGCATCTAATTGAGATGCTGTTGGTGCAGAGGATACGCTTAACCAGCTGTGATTTTTTTTTTACATGGTATTTAGCTACAATGAAGAATTTAAAGTGGACATCAACATTTTAATTGAGTAGATTGAGTAGGTGAAGTTCAATTATTTTGCTTGTTAGTAAAATTCTATGAAGTTATTATGTTCCTCTTCATCTTGCTCTGAAATGGAGGATGAAGCACTCAGGTAGTTATCACTGCTCAGCAGCACTCCCTTGATCTTAGATATCTCCAGCTTGGAATGTTTTGACATGTTGAGGAAGATGGCATAACTGCTACCTAGGGATAAAGGATGTAAATGTGAACTGGGAGGCAAGGAAAGTACCTGAAGAGAAGGAGAGCAAAAGCTGTTCCTGACTTTGGAGGCTCTGCTTAAGTGCGTTGTCAAATTGTTTTGCAATCCAGCTCTTCTTCTTTCACCATCTCTTTTCCAAATCCCTTATTGTAGATCAGCAGACAGGATGATATCACAAGCAACTGCAAGGTGATGTGAGATGTGTAAGCATCATTACAACAGCTTCAAATCTCTTGCTGTCCTGGTGTGTGAGCAGGCTTCTTTTTTTTTAAAAAAAAAAAAAAAATTTTGCAATATGTTTCCTCTTCCCTAATTGGTGGGTTTTTATGGGCTGGAATTAAATCTGGGATACTTAACCTTGGGTTAAAACAGAGCATCGCACAAGCTTAACCTTCACCAGGCTTTTTTTTTTTCCTAAGAGGAAGTTCTGACACTGTAACATATCCCTTTTAACAGAGCTCTGATTGTACAGCAATGTATGCTGTAGTCTCAAAGCATTTCATCTGTTATGGACATGAAAGTGACCTTCCAAGCAGGAGAGTTGAGAAGTCTTTAAATTGTTGCAGAGAAGTTGGTGGTATTTACTGTTCAAATGCCTCTGAGCTCATGTCACTTACTACTTAGGAAAGTTCCTGTTATTTGTAGATATCTACTGAGGCAAATATTAGCAATTTCTTTCGGATGTAGTAAACATGAATGGGTGGTATCCTGACCTCATTAGAGAAACAACATGGGTAACAGCCTGAAGCATAGGAAAAGGAGATGCAGCAACAACAAGCGCAGTGTCTCGGCAGTGCTCGCTTGAAATAGTGCTTTCTTATTTGCAGAACACAGGGTTTGCAAAGCAGATGCTTCTAACAGATGCATACAGCAATGATAAATGTTTGATCAAAACAGGCTGAAGAACCCTTTGTTGCAGTTAACCATAGCTGTTCTTACACTTGAGGCTGAAACAGGCAAGGCCTAATGGCAACATAGTCAACATGAGTCATATGTTCAGGAAGAGCAAACAAACAAATGCAAATATGTTGCTGTCTCTGGAGTCATAATTGTTACCTTGGAGCTCAACCTGGAAGTGCAGAGAGAAGTCCTATTCAACCACCATCGACAGTCTGAACAAGGATAAACCTATGCTCCTTCAGGCTTCACAGAAACTTTTGGTTTGTTTCCAGCTTAAAGCAAGAAAATGTGCTTACAAAATGAGTAATTCTGTCGAAAGAGTTGTCTCAAATAGAGACACCTTCTGACACATGTAGGTGCAATGCACCTGAGCAGCCTGTGAGCTTTAGGGACAAAGGTGGAGCCCTACAGGAGCACGGATTGGTGTTAAATGATTTGCAGCCAAACAGCATCCTGCTGTGCCACTCAGTGTGTGGGTAAGTACCACTAGTCCCCATCTGCTGGTGTGGTCAGCAAAGATCCATCAGTAATCCTCTGTGGAAGGTTCCTGCTCCTTGCCCTTCAGCAGAGCTATCATTTATAGCTAAATAAATATCCAGTTACTTTCCATTGACTGGTTTTGTATCACCAACAAGTCCATTGGAGAGCAGTGCTTACTATTCTTAACTGATTCTCAAAAAGCCATTGTACTCTTCTGGGGTGGTTGTAGCTGATGAAGAAGTATGCAACAGTTTCTGCAGGGAAGGGTTCTCAAAAGACTGCATGGGTTTGCCTGCTGTCTTATTCTGCAGCTCTGTGTCTGTATAGAACAACTTGCTGAGGGCTGTATTAATGTCTGCCCTGTGCAGGTAGAGCGAGAAAGTTTAGCTGCAGAATTGAGATGTCTCACTTAGGGAGCAGTGCCTTTGTGTTAACTCCGTCACAAACTTTCCACAAATGATTTTAAAAAGAGAGTTAGGAAATACCTCAGTGGAAAATGTGTGGGGGTTTTGTTTCTAGTATAGGAGCTTAAAACAACAACAACAACAAACTCCCATGGCTTTTGCTGAGGCACGCAGTTCTTTGTAAAAGCTCTGTCAAAAGCAAAGCTTCATCCCATCTTCTGTTTGCCAGTGAAAAATAAACAATGTTTGTTGTTAGGGGAAGCCAGTAAATCTATACAAACCAAACCTGTGCTTCTATGAATGCTGCTTGGCTGCAGACGTTGGTGAAGGTAGGAAACCTAACTTCTATTTGGATTACGAAACAGAAGCTTCTGTGCTCCAATTCGTTCCCCTATATTTAACTTCAAAAATTTGCAAAGTTGCAGAAACACTGCTATTCACTGCCACCTCAATACTTATTTATTTTACCCATGAACTGCATTCAGGGTCTGGAGCAATTCTTTCAGCATAGCAGAAACCTTTTATCTCTATTTACAATTGCTTTCAACCTTAGTTCTAAGAAATGTTATGTGAATAGTATAAGATATGCCATAAGTCAACATCTGTTGAGTTTGGCTTTTTCAGCTTCTGCTTAGTAGAGGAAGGGCTGATGGGGTGCGTCTGCTGAGAAAAGGTAAATTAAAATTTATAAACAGAAGTTGTCCCCAGTCCAGTTATTGTAGGAAAGGAACATGTGTTTCTTTGTCCATATGAGCTGATGTGGTGAACATTGTCAATTGACTCCACTGCTACTTTTGCTTAGAAGCAAAGCGGAGGGGCAAGCGTAGCAGTGTGAGGACTGCAGTGCCTCCAGCATCACTGTATTTCTTTCCCTGCCCTTCTAGGCGTGGGCAGCTCTTTTTACGACAGAACTAGAGGTTCATCCCGCTGCAGCAGAGGGAGTCACTTGGAAAAGGCAGGCGTTGGGTGAGGACTCGGCTGGAGGGAGTGAGGAGCACCTGGCCTCGCTCTGCTGCTCCTTGTCCTTGTCTGTGTGCCAGCACTTCCTGTTTGCACGGATCCTGTTTACTGTCTGGGTTCCAAATAGCCCGGGAAGGTGGGAGGATGGGAAGAAGCAGGAAGAAAAGTAAACAGCATTATTGGAGTTTTGTATTTTGATGTATATACATGCTAGCATTTGTTACTATGTAGCCTAGTTTCGTGGAAGAAACTCTCCTCTTCTCTTGAGGTTGTTCTGTACTAATTTCCAAAAAGAAGAGAAGGCTTCAGCATGCAGAAACTGAAATTGAAGCCCTTGGTAGCAGAGTTAGAGGTGTGCTTTTGCTTTGTATTCTCTCTGAAGTTCATATAAGGAGCGCTTGTCACTCATACAAATTATTTAAAAAAAAAAAAAAGTAAATAAAGGAAAACCTTATTTCTACTGGTACAAAATGGCTTGTTGCTCTGATTTTTGCTGCCTAACTTCAAGGCTTTCGACTTAAACAGCTCAAAAGAGCACGCGCGCTGCTCCCTGGGCTCCAGCGCACCGCTGGCCCTGGCAGCACAGCCCTGACCCCAGCAGTCAGATGGGAGAGTCATTCCCATCCCACTGCTCCCCCAGCCCTGAAGCAGTGAGTAATAAGTATGTGAAGGAAGCGTAAAGAGAAGACGCATTGCTTTAATTCTTTGCTGTGCTTTATGACTACTAGTCCTCTATAAATACGAGATCCTTTGAGGTAAAGCTAGAAATGGAATTCTTGAATGACTTAGAACTAAAAAGAGACTTAATTCCAGGCTTTCCTTTCTTTAACAAAGAAAAAGAAATCTGCCTTAAACTGGAAGAAAATGTTCTGGGACGGATGCTGTGCTCTTGGTATGTCATGGGCTCCCTAGGGAGAAAGTGCAATCGTGGTGGGAGTTGTAGAGGTCACCAGCAACTTGCAAATGCCTCTTTCCCGTCATCTTGTTTTCGTGGCTCCCAGACAGTGAGGCCGTAAACAGTGTGCCTGCATGGCTGGGGGAGGCTGCTCAAGGGGATATGGAAATAATGTGATGTCAAAGCCCTAGAATTTATGAAGGTGTTCTGTTTTTCTTACAGGGAAAAAAAGAATAGTAGTACTTTGGGCTTTCTTAAAAAACGGACAAACAAAGAAACAACTGTTCATCTTGGGGGTTTTTTCTGGATATCTGATACTATATCATTCTTGAGTAATTTTTCAGTGTGGCCTAGTGATACTTTGTAATGAGTTCCTTCTTTTTTTGTGGATGATCTCACCAGTGGTTGAATGTCACTGCAACCAGAACACAAAGATATTAGTTTCTGAAAAAATAATGTCTGCATGTGAGATAGGCTTTATCAGATGTTTCTTTAAAGCTACCTTCTCATATGTAACTAAACTAAAACAGAGTTTCAGTGAGGTTTCCTCTTCACAGGAGAGAATGATTTTGTATTTCTTCTGCGCTGTAATTCTACAGATACTACCAATAATATTATTTTTTTTCTAGCTTGGTTTAGAACAAGGTAAAGGTGCTGCTTGGAGCTAAGGGGAGGGAAGTAGGTAACTGCAGCTAAAATTGATATTGTTGCTTCTCTGTTTCAGAAGGAAACAAAACACTGGGAAGATGTGTTTCTGGCTGTTAGATCCCTCTGCATGTTGTTTCCCTTGAGCTGCTGTTTGTGATCAGATAAGAAATTCTGCGTATTTGCACCTCCTCCATGGAAGAATAAAGACAAAAATAATACGTAAGAAATTCATATACGTAAATAATACGTAAGAAATTCACCCTCATTAACTTGCATTACATTAGTCTTCTCCTGCTTTCTGTTATAAACAAAGCAGCATTGCTACTGTGTGTAACAGTGTTGTCATAGAGGAGTTTCAGACATCTTTGTCTTCCTGGATTTTGGAAAAGCGCCAGCTTGGCAAGCAGGAAGAACAAAAGGACAGGACTGAAAATATCTCGTTGGAGGCAGTCTCACCGTCACCACACAGCAGGTTGGGACAGCAGCAAAATTAGACAGGCAGCCCTGCCTAGTTTTCTTCATGGTAAGCGCTAGAGTGTCCGTTCTCTAAAGATGAGAGTAGAGTATTTTGGTCTTGAGAAAGTTTGAAATTTTGGGGACAATTGGAATATAGATTTTTGGTTGTCTGCAGAGTGTTACTTTTGCCACACAACTTCTTTTTCATGATGTTAGTTTTGGGGATTCCATAGACCTTTTAAAAAAAAAAAAAAAGCTTTTTGTGGGAAATAGCTATGGTTTTGTTCTTCTGCTGGTTTGGAAGGGAACTGAGTAAATCACAGAACTCACAAGTGTGCAGTAAATTGGAATCTGTAAACATGGTTGGATTGTTTAATGAGCAGATTCTTTTTTTTCCTTAGATGACAGTGATAAAAGTCTAGAGCATACTTCCAACTGGCAAAGAAATCGAATTTACATACCAATCTTATTGAGCAATTCTTTGATACTAAAGATACTGCAAATTATTATAAAATGCTACTACATCCTGTTTATGACAGCCATGTAATGAGATTTGTCTTACAACTGGAAAAGCTAATGTCTTCAGTTAAAGAGTAGAAGTTTGAATGACTAATTCGCTTTCAAGTACGGACTGATAAAATTGCACTGAGTGTTTAGTCTGCAATTCTGAATTGATTTTGAAGCACTAGCTGGTGTTCACAGCAATGCAACATTATTCAGTCCTCTTTCAGTTACTGGAATGCTGGAATGCATACCTTTTTGCATAAGCATTGCATATTTTATACCTTTTATGTGGTGTTTCTGTACAGTTCATTTTTGCTTCTTATTTCCCTCTGTATTTGCTAGCTTTTTTGTTAGTTGGTACATAATAGAAGAATTTCCTCCTTGCAAAGCCTGAAGAATAGTTGAAGGTGCTTGTGTGGATGACAGATAAGTCCTAAAGTGAACAAAATGATCTAGATTTTTCCCTGGACTGACCCGCAGGCTTGCATGGTGAGTCTTTATATCTGCTTTATAAAACACGTTAGTGTTAGATGGTGCTCCTCTCTTTGGAGAGTCATTCCACAGAAGATTTACAAAATGGGGAAGAAAATCATGTTAACCATGTTACTTACTAGCCAAATATTCACCTGAATATTTGTTTGAATATTCAGGTCATCCACCTGAAGTCAGTAGAATATTTGTGAACAGTCTCTGCAGTGAAAAATTCATCTAATCTGTAAACGGAATCTGTAAAAATCAGTGTTCTCTTCTTAGCAAGAAGGTTGTCTGGATTTTCCAATAGAGGAGTTCATGAAAGGTCACTTCTCTATTGTAATTTGCTGGTTTTTGTAATGCGGATTCCATTTGTACTGAAGGATAAGTCCTTTTTAGCAAAATGCATAGAAGTGAGACCAGCAGAAGACTCTCTGAGTCTTCTGATAAACATAATGTGCAACAACGCAGCGGAAAATGCACTGCCAGGGTGTCCTACTGAGCTGCAGATGCATGAGGTTTTTATGTGATAGTGTGGCTCTAACAGCTGCAGTAGGCTCAGATGTCTTTAGGGAAAATATTTGGGGGATTTTGACTAGAGTTAATTTGTCCCAAGCTTGGTTTGTATATATTATGAACACAGAACATGTTATGGTTAGGAACCTCTGTTAACTGGGGTGTGGTGCAGCTCTTAATGAATTTTTCCTCCACTGACCTCCATTCCTCAGAGAGAAGGAATTCTCGGAAGTAGTAGCAGCAAACTTCAGTGCCTGGTAAATGTTTTCAGAGTTAACATACTTGTATGTCATTGAGAAGGCATTAGAAAGCTAATTGTAGCCTGCAACTTGTAATAAAACATTCAACAGAATGAAGTTCAGTTAACCATGCTGCCTCAGTTCTGCATGATTCAGTACTGTGAGATGGTAAAACTTTGGCAGTTCATCAAGAACATGTTTTGAAGACTTGCATCTTAGAATTCTTTTAACTAAATTTTGTAGTTTGACTGTATCCTATAAGATCATATAAATTAGTATTAGTATGGTAAGTGTATCTGTTGAACTGAGTAGGAATCAGTATTTTGGGAGACCTGTTGTTGAGCTTCCCTCTTTCTTCCTCCATATATATTTATTATTTTTGAATTGAGTTTCAAAATTTAATCTGTTAGGTTAGTTGCTTAGCAAGGTTAGCGATGAAGAACATG
The DNA here is from genome assembly GCF_002078875.1 of Numida meleagris. NCBI lineage: Eukaryota > Metazoa > Chordata > Aves > Galliformes > Numididae > Numida > Numida meleagris. The sequence continues at coordinate 6,605,754 of NC_034412.1, forward strand.
CTTAACGGATCAGGAAGGTAGTAATGAGTTCAAAAGACCGTGGTCCGATCTGCAGGTGTCTTTCAATTTTTCTTTTCTGACAAAGCTTTTGGCACAGGAGCAAGGTTTCAGGTATTTTTGGATTGCAGGTGTGGTGTAGTGTTCATTTGAAGTGCTTGCTTGTAGTCTTAGTTGGATCTAAATAACATTTCTCCAGAATTCTCTGACAATCATACTTTGACTGTCGAAGAACATAATTGATTCTCTTTATTCCAGGCAGCCTTCCAGATTTGGAAGTGTACCCAGCAATGCAAGCTGCCAACTGTACTTCAAAACTGTTTCTGTTTATGTTTTTGCTTTCCAAATCCAAACCCTGGAGGCGTGCTTACATGTACAAGTGAATGTGCACACAGAGCGACTATACACACAGACTCAGCGTGTCTGTTGCCCAATTTAAAACAAAAGCTGCTGTTCTGGTGCAGTTGCTCTTAAAAGCAGTGTAGATTTTGGGCTGTCCTTCTTGGCCTATTTTCAAGTCTTTAAAAGAGATGATATGGAGTTAGCGCTTCATGTTTGAATCTTTTCAAAAGCCAAGGGTTTTCATTTATTTTGAAAATATAATGTATAGAAGGATTCAATATGTGCATGTGTTTCCCAGTTTTGCCTCAGTTTCTTTGTTGGCAGGTATTGGTGGGGAGGGAGGGAAGGTTGGCAATGGAACCATCGCTTCTGAAGCTGAATTAGCTCAGCACTGCTGCAGTAGTGCTTTCTGCCCTTCACAGACCCCAGCGTTCACCTCTGTCTCTCAGTAAAGCAGCTCAGACAGCAGAACCTAAACCAAGAGAGGCAAAGTGAGTAATTCTTTGCCGCTTTAATCCATTGGAGCCTGTAAGGAGCTGGCTCAGGGAGCGTGGGTGCCAGCATGATGTAGAATGAGAACACCTGCCTTGGGCAGGGAGAAAATGGATCCTCATGACCACCAATCCTTTCAGAAAGGCCGCACCAGGGTTGTGGCACCAAACTTAAAAGAGTGCTGGTAGAAACTCAGTCTGTGTTGTGAATACTTAACTTGATTGTGGTCCATCTATATTATTGTTGTTCGTGTTCGTGGACAAAGAAGTTCTTATGACTGCGTGTTCTTGCTTGGTATTTTCATGCTGGTATTTACCTTAACAGTAATGTGTTTTTGTCTGTGCTTGTAATTAAGAAATGTAGATAAAAACATGTGTTTTAGCTATATGGAGAGGGTGTCCCACTCACGCTTTACCTGATACAAAAAAAAAAAAAGATGCCACTTAACCTTCTATGTATTTCATTTGATCTGTAGACTGAGTTAGCAGTAATTCATAATTCTCCAAGTTGCTCTGAATGGTGCTATCTGGGTCCATTTGTAATGGTTTGTAATTGGAAAGCTTTCCTAGTTTGGCTCTTCAAATACACTGTGCGTGTGCTTAGAACTTTCCATTTCAATATCTGCTTGCTGAGACCATTACAGTGATAAGGAAAATAGCTTCTTTAAGCTGCTTTTCAAAAAGAAGTCAGTAGCATAGCCCTTCTAAATATGTATGAAGGGTTAGTGGAAAAGCATTTTTCTAAACCTGCAGTGTCCCTTTAGCATTCTTTGCTGGTAATTTTATAAGTCCAAACTGCAACTACAAAGGAGGGGAAGGAAGGAAAAAGAAACCCTGTTCCTGCTGAGAGTTGCTTAGGAAGCAGTGGATTTGGGAAAATATTCTCGTTCTTAAGCATCTTAAGAGCTGAAGTGTGGTAAAAGCACGTAGTAGCCATAATTCAGAAGAAAACATTTGGAAAAAAGTACTGAAGAATAGCAATAGGGTCATGATTGTATTTTATGTATGTATGTGCATACATACATAGTGCATGGTTTTAGAGTAGTAGCCTGGTATTTTCCTAATCCTGTGCTTTCACGACGCTTGGCTAATGGAGGAAACATAATGGACTGTTCTTTAGAAGTCTGATATTGTCTCTTCTCATAAGGAATTTTCTCATAATGGAAATGCTGAATTTAATGAAATTATGAGCTAAGGATATGCAATGCACTGTTTGAGATCTGTACAATGTATGATGACCTTGGAGCTAATTCGCTATTCTGCAGATAATGCGTAGTTGAATGAAAATGTCTTGATGCTCAGGAGCAGTCAGAAAAGCAACCAGTAAATCCAAAACACTGTTCCAGCCGTGGATGTATATCTGTAACTGTAAGAAATGTTTGAAAAACTTTTATCTGAAATTCTTTCTGACAGTTATATTTAAAATATTAATGTTTAAATCTCTGATTTTTTTTTTTACTTAGGTTTAACTCATACAAATCACTGCTTGAAAAACTTCAAGTACAAAATCATCAAAAGACTTAAAAATGCCACCCCGGCCATCATCTGGTGAACTATGGGGCATCCACTTGATGCCCCCGAGGATCCTTGTGGAGTGTCTTCTCCCAAATGGAATGATAGTGACTCTAGAATGCCTCCGTGAGGCCACGTTACTAACTATCAAACATGAACTTTTTAAAGAAGCGAGAAAATATCCTCTCTATCAGCTCCTTCAAGATGAATCTTCTTACATTTTTGTAAGTGTTACACAAGAAGCAGAAAGAGAAGAATTTTTTGATGAAACACGGAGACTTTGTGACCTGCGGCTATTTCAGCCTTTCCTAAAAGTCATTGAACCAGTAGGTAACAGAGAAGAAAAGATCCTTAATAGAGAAATAGGTGAGATTCTCTGTATTTAAACATAGCTAATGTGCTTAACTGCTTTCTCCTCTTCAAAATAGAAAACAAGAATCAAGTGTGGTATCTGTTACCTTTTGCTGTATCTGTCAAAGCTTACATTTCAGAGTTGTCAGCTGTTGCATCAAATGTCCCAGCGTGCTCATCGTAGCTAAGCCAACATTTGTAAACTATTCTCGATCTCATTCACGTATGAATTTTTACGTATATACAGTTATATATGGGTTAGTAAAGCATGTTTTTTCTAGTCTCCAGCTAGCGGGATTTCATTTTAGTTCAGAGCAAAGCCTTATTGTACCTGTTTTATTTGGGAAGCGAATCTTAATTTGTTCTGAATTCTACAGAACAGTGATAGCTAAGGGAAGGTACAAGAGGAATTAACTACAAATGTTAAACTACGTTTGCAATGGCACAGGTTTTAATACTGCTTTGTCTTTCTTAGAGTGCAAAATCTCAGAAAGAAGGTGTTTTTCTTCCCCCTGCTCCCTTTCAGACAGAGCAGTGGTAGGTGTGGAAAGGAACGTGATAAAAAGACCTGAGTATGTTGTTTTGAATCATCTCTGGGGAAGCTCATAACTTTTCCACTATCCATGAAGGAGGCGCAGGAAGACTAGCATGTGTTTTGGTATCTAGGTTAAGTATCTAAATTCAGTTAGTGCAAGCATACAGCCTCCTTAGTTGTTAACCAATGTATGTTGCAGTGGTAGAGACTTGTCAACTGGAAATACTTGTTCTAGAGTGCTCCTAATTGTTAAATTATTTAATTGCTGTAAATGCATCATGGGTAAACTTCTGTTCTGTGAAACATAGCCTGTTCAGGACTTGGGGAGAGCAGTGGTTACCTGACTATGCATGGAGATAAAATTGAAAGTTTTCAAATTTGAGTATTCATGCACAAATCATTCACTATGAATGTAATCTAATGAAAATAAATTGAGTTAGATGTGAGACTGAAGACTTGAGAGGAATATGCAAATCTTTGCCAGAGTGTTAAGTATTTCTTGGGGTGCTACTGGAGCTCACAAAAAATGTGAAGACCTGTCATTGAGTTGTAAGCAAAGCTGATTATGATTCTAATAGTTATCAATGATCCTGTCAGAGTTTTAGAGGAAGTCAGGCACTGCAGCTCCTCTGGTCCACTCAGAAATCTTTATTTGCTGACTTCAAAAAAGTTTTACTGATTCTTTTCCTCCATGAGGATTATTAGCAATAAAAGCGGTAGTTTAAGATTTGCAGGCTTTTCAGTGAAAATGTATCAAATTTCGAACCTTTTTTGTGATTACTGCATTGTTCTTGAATGACATAAAACAATTCATATATCAAGTGGAAGCCAGTGGTTAACGCAAATATTTCAGGTTGTATTTTGCTTGAACTGTGCTTTTTTCAGGCAGTCGTCAAAGGTATCTTTAGTTTAATTTAGTTATCAGTTGTAATTATTTCTTCATGCTTCTACAATGTTGTAGGTTTTGCTATTGGCATGCCCATCTGTGAGTTTGACATGGTTAAGGATCCTGAAGTACAAGACTTCAGAAGAAATATTCTTAATGTTTGTAAAGAAGCAGTAGATCTTCGAGATGCCAACGCTCCGCATAGTAGAGCGTTATATGTCTGTCCTCCAAATGTAGAGTCTTCACCTGAGCTACCCAAACACATATACAATAAACTAGATAAAGGTAAGATAAATATTTACTGTGGACACGCATTTTTCAGTGATTGAAATCAAAAGGTGCAACTGGTGACTTAAGCAAATCACTGTTTTATGGAGCATGTTTGATACACTGCAGCAATATCATAACCTTGAATTATTCAGAATAATTTGCTTTAGAGAGTGTAGGTTCAAAAACTTTAAAATTACTTTTTTGCTATTCTAGTAATTTCAAATCTTGAAGTATAACTTGGTAAATAGGGTTGTTTTGTTTTTTTTTAATGGGCCAAAACAACTTATTGCCTTTTTGTTTTTCTTTGATGCCCAGAATTGTGGAATTAATGCTGAGTCACTGACTTATCTTGAAGACCTCAAGCATGGAACAGTTACCGCTGTTCTCTTGAAGTCTGAACAGTCAGTAGTATTTGATGTATAATATTCTTAACCTCAAAGGGTAAAAGTTTGAATTTACACTTGCATCAAGAGTAAGCTGAGGGCACCTAGTTCCTTGCAGAAGGTATCAGTCCTCACTTGGTTTGGGCTATGAATCTTGTCTGTGCTGTCTTGCAGTGGTAATTCTGTGGTTTTGTTTCTTTGGGGTGGGAAGGGGTGATGGTCTGCTTATGTTGAAGATGGTAGGCCTAACATTATTTCATATCTATTCCAGGGCAAATAATAGTGGTGATATGGGTAATAGTTTCACCTAACAATGATAAGCAGAAGTACACCTTAAAAATCAATCATGACTGTGTGCCTGAGCAAGTTATTGCCGAAGCAATTAGGAAGAAAACACGAAGTATGTTGCTGTCATCTGAACAACTGAAACTCTGTGTGTTGGAGTACCAGGGCAAGTATATTTTGAAAGTGTGCGGCTGTGATGAATACTTGCTAGAAAAATATCCGCTGAGCCAGTATAAGGTGAGTGACTTAATGAGTTTATTTTGAAGTACACTGAAATAATCCAAGTATGTGTGGGAGAAAAGCAATCAATCTCATATATATTCAAAAGCACAGAAAGTAAAGATATGTTTCTTTAAGGTAATTGGCTTATGCACATTTGACTCAAGTGTGTGTTTGTTGCTGTATGTTCTTCAATATGTGGCTGGGGAAGGTAATTTAAAGTAGAATTTACATCACCCATCTAACTTTTTAAAATTGCAGTAGGAGTTTACCTCTGACATGAGTGATAAATCAGTGGTAGGTTCTCTGAGAAGTATCCTACATTTCTGGTGGGAAGAGATGAATAATATTTGAATGGGGCTGATGCAATGCAAAAAGAAATTCAATCAGGTGTTGAGTTATGAAGCGACCATTGCTCCTGTGAATCTTCTCCCTTCCTGCTTTAAGGGTTGGGGAAAAAAAAAAACTAAGCAAACTTTCTTGGTTTACTGTTAATTATATCAGTAAACTTCTTGATCTTATGAAAGTGGAGTGGTAAGCTTCCAGTACTGTATTTATCAGTTAAATCTTCCTTGTTGCTATCCATCCTTCAGTTTCTGTGTTCTCTTAGTGTTGCACCTGTAACAGAACTGGCAGAAGAGCCTCAGAGCAGCCCCCTCTGGAATAGACAATGTTTCCCTGTAGATTCCTGACAGACTGCTATTGCTTCCTCTCTGAGAAACTTACTGTTGTAACAACAGCTTCCATTCCTCCATCTAAAATGGTTGACAATCTGCTCTCCAGAGGAGTGGAGGATAGAAGGGGGATGGGAGGGTACTGAATACTGGGAGAAGGAACTTAATATTATGCAAGCTGAGGAAGAAGGGCGGGCATATGTGAATAATTTTGTACAGTCATGAGATCAAACGCTAGACCTATTTGATCTAGTGTGGTTTCTTCAGAAGTATCTGGAATGCCTTTCTGTGCCACAGAAGAGCTTACTAATTACAGTCCAGAGCTGAACCCATCTTAACACTTTGTAGTACTGTTGCCAGACTAAATGTTTTCAGCAGTCACTCCTGGGCAGACAATACAAGCTTAAATCTTGAGTCTGGCAGGATCAGTGTTGAGCTGAAGCTGATAAGTACGTCTGAACCAAAACCAAACAGTTCTGCTTGTTGTCTTGTGCTTTTTCTAACTGTGGCTAGGAGTATTAGAGGCACCTGTACTAGGTTGGTACAGTAGATTATAACAGCAGTATGCAAGGCAAAAAAAAAAATAGCAAACCTGCTTCCAGGAACAACCCTAGTCTGGAACTATTCTGCTTTGCTCTGCATTGTGCCTGAGCTTAAGAGCCCTACAAGACACCTGTCTTGTCTTTCTGTCAGCTCTGTTCTCTATCTCCAGTTCAGCCTTCAACTGTTGTAGACATTATTCATATCTCAAAATCTGTTTGAAGCACTGCTGTGCCATTCTACCCAATAACGTATTTAAACTGTTGAATGTTGCAACAAAGAAGCCCTGGAGGATTTACATAAAGGAACAGATGTGAGCTCTTGAAGTATGCTTTTACTTTTATATATTTTTCTGAATGCTTTTAGGTACTGATTACCAAGAGCATGCGCTTAAAAAAATATACTGAATTTTGGTTTTGTTTTCTTACAGTACATAAGAAGTTGTATAATGCTTGGTCGCATGCCCAATCTGATGCTGATGGCCAAAGAAAGCCTATATACCCAACTGCCACTGGATACCTTTACAATGCCATCTTACTCCAGGCGTATCTCTACAGCTACACCCTACATGAATGGAGAAGCTACGGCCAAATCCCTCTGGACTATAAACAGTGCTCTCAGAATAAGAATCCTCTGTGCAACCTACGTAAATGTGAACATTAGAGATATTGACAAAGTAAGGCAAATGCTGTATGGCATTATACATGCTTTTCAACACTCATTGTTTCCATCTTTTCCATAATTACATTGGAAAAGAGGTGTTATTTCTAATATTAGAAAATCAGACCACTTTGTTATTTAAATTTAAGCACTCAATTCTGAAAAACACAGCCGTGTTCTACGATCTACAAACTTTTGTATACTTCTGAAAAATGCATGAATCATGGTATTCAGCTAAAGGAGCAGTGTAGTTTGCTTCAACTGAGTATGTAGTGGACGTGCTCTCTTACCCATTCTAAGCAATGAACACGTTCAAGAGTGTTGCACAGTAATTGAGAATACATCTGATGAGAAGATGCTGGATAGCTTGCTGCTATCTTTGTTTTTAGAAAGGGAGGTATCGGAAGATCAATGAGAAAAGGCACGTACAGCTTAATCCTGCTGAAGTCATGTGGCAAGTCTCTACCTCACCCAGAATTTGTTTGGACTTTTTTCTTTCGGTGTAGTTCAGCTCATAAAAGAGTTGGTCATTCCAATTTGTTTTAGAAGTTCCTTTCAAGTTCATGAGTGTATTTTTAAGAACTACTTTTGCAGTAATAATGAGGAGAAAGATCGTACTATAGACTATACTTGTAGAGCATGAATAAATTTGAGTTGAGGATTGGTGGTGGGACTGTTTTTTTTTTATTTGTTGGGGTGAGGTATGCGTGGGTGTTTTCTTTAATAGAAATGAAAAAGCAATGTCTTGTGATCACACTGTATGTTGATACGAATGAACTCATTGTTTATAGCAGCATTTCAAAGATAGTACTAATATTAACATTATTTTCAGATCTACGTTAGAACAGGTATCTACCATGGAGGGGAACCTTTATGTGACAATGTGAATACTCAAAGAGTACCTTGTTCTAATCCCAGGTAAGGTACTGGAAAAACTGTAGAGAACCTGACTTTTGGGGCATTGTAAATTCTAGTATTGAAGAAGCAAAGGCACTGTTTAGCATTATTCAGGTAGACCTCCTTGCTGGCAATACCTTAGCTGAAGGACATTTTTACATATACCTGTATTTATAAATAGAAATAATTTAATTCGTTCAAATACAAGTATTTTGTTCTGTAATGTTATGTATATTAGTGCAGTCCCTGTACTGAACAGGTCTGTTTTACATACGCATTCACAATTGCCTCTGAAACTCCTATGTAATTACTCATCAGTACTGTGAAATCAGCATAGCTCTGGGCAGTTGAGCTCTGTTTTTCACTCTGGATCTATAACTGGTGTTCCAGTTGCAGGTTCAGATTCCAACATCAGCAAGAGGCAATGTGATGTAATGCAATCCACAGATTTGTTCCAGTGAGGTTGCAGAGCATGTGCTAAAGCAGAAGCACTGATGGGAATCATTTGGTAATGTGGAAGTAACTGCCAGATCTGGGCTGATTGTTTTCAGGAGATTTGACCTGCTGCAAATGTTATCTTTAAAAAAAAAAAAAAAAATCACATGAACTTTAAAGTGCTATTAATGTGCCAAAAGAAGTTTTATGTGAGTGTATGTAAGCATACTGAGAACAAATATCTGAAAGAGATTGAATTTTTGCCTGTAACTCTGAGTAAGGAGGTGTGAAATGTTAGCATCCGCTAGGATTAGATATGATGCGTGTGTTCAAAAATAAGTCCTGACTTGCATTTTCTGTCTGCCTTCACGTCTTTGAAGGTTTCAGAGTGTTTTCTATAAGAATGATTAGGTATTATAATTAGAGGGCATCATGATATATGCAGTTTTCAGAAAAAATAGCTTCTCCCTCCTACTTATCCCACAGATGGTTAAAGTATCTGTTCAGGCGTAGCTGTTTTTGAGGGAAAAGCCCTTGGGAAAGATGGTGAAGGACATGGTTTGAAAACATGGATATTATCACACACAGATATGTATTATGAAATTAACACACAAGAAAGGCAAATTAAATTTTATTTGCCAATTTCTTTCGTTTTAGGGAAGGGTTTGGGCAGTTATTTCAATGTACAATGCTGCTTTTAGTAGCTACAGAAACACGAAAAAATTAATGGTGTCCTTGGAAGCTGCTGCTGCTTCCAGCTGAGAAAATAACTGTATTTAGCAGTTCAAAAGCACAGTTGTGCATGCTGAGAGAGAAGTCCTCCTTAAAGAAGTTCATGAACATATGTTCCTCTAGAACCAATCTGTGCTCTTGTTGCTGTGGTAAATAGAGCGATATCTGAGTTATTTCAACAGTCTTATCATAGAACTACGGAACTGAGAGCAGAATGAAAACACTTGTTTTATTTATTATGGTTCAAACTACTTAATAATGATGGAGAGACTATAAGGTAATGAAACAGGAGAAATAGTGACTATGCACAAGGCTCTGGATTGCTTAAGGAATAACTGCAGTGAAAAATACGTATTTCCTTCTATGGAGTACTGTTTTGCTAGTATGCTACAACCTTGTGGGTTAGCAAACCTGTCATTCTGTAAAAAGGACTTGAGGAAACGTTTACTTTCACAACTAAATGAGACTATATTCCAATTAGTAATACAATACACAGTCATTTAAAGAGGTAACGTGTTTCAGTCTGCTGTGATTTTGCAGTTCCTTGCATTTTAATTGTTAATTGCTTCCTGTTGCATTTACTTAGTATTTAAAAGGAAGACTGTTAATAGAGTCAGTAGAGTTAAGCAAGCATTTGGAAAGTGTCCAATTGCTGCCAGCAGTTCTTGTTTTCCTTTCTTTATGCGGCTATAGAAGTGTTATTTTGTATCACTGTTGCTGAGGAATCTCATCCATATATTCAACAATTCCCCTCAAATTTCGAAAAAGGGTTTGCAATGTATAATTTTCTTGCTTAGCTCTGTAACTTGCAGTTATAAAACATTTTTCTACAATCAAGTTGTAATTATACCATGCATAATATTATACCAAGCATAATATATTAGCAAAAATAAAATTGCTATCCTGTATAGTGTTTATTGTGCACAAAAAAATGTGGCCAGACATTAGAAATATTGGATTTCTGTTACATTTTCATCTTATAATTAGTGTTTTACCTTTAGAAATTAACGTTATTATTTTTAGGGATATAACATTGTTTTTAGTATAACGGTTGATTGCATGCAGCTGTCTTCCACCGTCTCTTTTAACCTGGTTTTAATCTGCTTCTTAAATGTTACAGATGGAATGAATGGCTGTTGTATGACATGTACATTCCTGATCTCCCACGTGCCGCTCGGCTCTGCCTTTCTATCTGTTCTGTTAAAGGCCGGAAAGGTGCTAAAGAGGTAAGATGCTTGATAGCTTTAGTAAACTAACAAGCAGAGGTTACTCGAGTAAACTTTGGGAAGATACTTGGCAATTGCTGTTCTGGTAATTAGTCTCAACATAATGTTTGATTTGAATCTGATTAAAATAGGATTTTTTTCATATGTATCATTCATTTGTCCATGTTATTTCAAACCACAAAAAGAAGCTTGCCCATTCAACACTAAATCATATCAGTGCTACGTTGCTGGTCAGAAAGATCAGTGGTAATCTTTTGAGGTCTGAGTACCTTTTAAGTTCTTAAACACATGAGTTATTATTGATTAAAGAAGGACAATATTTATACTGAGATTCAGAATGAATTTTAAAATGAAAAAAATCTGTGCTGCTTTAATGTTTGAGGAAAGATCCCAAACACACACTTTTTTTTCCAGCATCAACACATGACAACTAATTCTAGCCACTATCTTTAAATTCTGCTTGTGTGTGTATTGCAGGTACTGTGTTGGTTTTTTTTTTTTTATCTACAACCAGGTTTACAAATCTTGACTTATTTGGGCACAGGGAAAATGCAACCACATGTTTGCAAGTGTTCTGATATCATTCTGCAAAACAATTGCGATTACGCTATGTTGGCACAAAGGTTAGGTGTCATTGCAGTTGTACGTAAGATGGAAAAAAATATAACTTAATAACTTTAATTCTGCTAATCTGGGAATGTAACAAGTTGCTCTTAGATAAAAATGTTGTTTCTCATGACTCACAATCAGAGGTTTGATGTCAGAGATCAAGTTCACTGGTTCCACAACAATAAAGTGGTGTGTTGACTTATCAGAGAAAAGTGGACCCGAACAAGTGTTGCCAAAAGAAACACAAAGCAATTTCTGATATAATGATACTTCTCTAATTGTTTGCTCTCACTGCCAGCTTCAATTGCCCAAGCGAGGTGATATTAATAATAACAAGGTTACGTGCGTCACTCTTTTCCTAAGTCCAGTTTCTGTCCTTCCCCATTGTAAACTTCTTGAAAAAGTAGCAAAAGAGTCCACTTGGAGCATGCCTTTCATTGTTAATGTAATTTTTATCTTTTTTACTTGACCTGCTGGTTTACTATTAGCTAGAGTTTAAAGGTAGGGAAAGCAGCCTGCTGTTTATTTTATGATAGATCAGAATTACTTGCTTTTGATAACGTCTCTACTGCACAGATGGAAATTAGAAATGTTCAGTTTGGAGGGACCTACTAAGAGAACTTAAAGCTGTGGTGAATCCCTATTATTATTTTTTTAATGTTTCCTTTTTGAAAATGTACGGGTGGTAATTAAAAGTTGAAACTGAAAAATCATCTTTTAACCTCTTTAAGGAGCACTGTCCATTGGCTTGGGGAAATATAAACATGTTTGACTACACAGACACTCTTGTATCTGGGAAAATGGCTTTGAATCTTTGGGCAGTACCACATGGACTGGAGGATTTGTTGAACCCTATTGGTGTTACTGGATCAAATCCGAATAAGGTAAGTATGCGCATGTGAACTGCCTCCTCAGGAATGTATGTTCAAAATATGCTGCTTTCTAATTAGTGTAGTTCAACAGAAGTAGTAATCTAAATTCCCTTTACATAGGAAACTCCATGTTTAGAGCTGGAATTTGATTGGTTTAGCAATCCTGTTAAGTTTCCAGATATGGCAGTGATTGAAGAACATGCCAATTGGACTATCTCACGTGAACTGGGCTTTAACTACAGCTATGCGGGACTGGTAAGAAAAACTCCCTTTCCAAGAATAACTACTAAAATATCAAAGTATTTGCTGCCTTGTTTTCTTCTCAATATGCTAGTGATAGACTATCTTAATCTATTACTGACCCACACTTAAAAGAGAAACTGCCTTGCTATGCAAACTGTTGGCATATTTTTGACACATTTAAACAACCGATTCAGGTGTACTCAGCTGTACTCACCAACTTAGTTTAACTTCTGAAAAGTTGTAATTCTCATTCAATGATACTGTTTTTCTCATTGCAATTTCATGTTTATAGGCTTTCCTCTGTAACGTGAAGGTGCTTATAACTTTTTATTGGTTGTTTAATGGGCTAGTTATGATCATAAATACTGTGAATTTCAAAGGAATTAACTGGCTGCTTATCACATGAGTAGTTCTTGGCCTTCCCTCTTCTATGAACAAAAACTGTGTTGAAGGTCCCTCTTTTGGTAGGGTTTGAAGCTTGCTTGAAATCACATTTTGGATGAACAAAAAGTAAAGCAAAAAAATGCTATTTTTTCAAACATAAGTTGAGAAATGAGTTGGTATGTTTTACATTTTCTTCTGGAGACTAATTTAAAGACTCAGGACTTTTCCCAAGACAGCTTTGTGGTCTGTGTGAAGAATTCTTGGGGTGGGAAGTTCTGTGGTGTCAGTAAGCCTCCAGGTGGGAATTCAGGTGACGGTTACAGAAGGCCTGTCTCAAAACATCTTGAGCAAAGGGTTGTTGGTATTTGATTTCTCTTGATACTGTATGGGGAAATCCATCACAGACTGATGTTATCTACTTGTGGTATATATATTGACTGAGCAGTGCTGTAGGGATCTTAATAAGCTTTTGAGGACAGCTGTCTCCTTGGTAAATAATATTCCTTTGCTGTAACAGCCTATTACCTAGGCTTTGATATGCTCAGCATATTGTTTTGTTCTACGTATAGGAAAAACCTGAAAACAGTGAGGAGACTAAGCCTGTGATATAGTGATCAATTTGCACTACGCTTCTAAAAAATATTTAAAGTAGAATAAGATCTCAAATTACTGTCTTGACTTTTTTCTAATAAATCCTTATGATATTGGAGAAGGAGATTGTAGTGCTTAAATATAGCTAAATATGGAAGAAGTCCATTTGAAGCAGTGTCTAAGTCTGCAGTGAATCTGACAAATTCTATATTGCTGCTTTGGTTTCCCTTTTTCTTATTCCTGCTGCTTTTCTTCCAATCCTTCTTGTCTGCAGAAAATTCTTTTGTTACTTATCCTTTCCTAATCCTTAAATGTTCAGTAGGTTTGATCATCACGTGATCTTTGTACAGGATTTGTTCCTTTTATCTCTTAATTTGTGGTATCTTCAGGTTTGAGGGCCAGGCTTTCTATATTCAAGCGTTGTGCATTTTTTATGGCTGTTTTTAACACCCTTTAGTTAGGGAGACAAGAGGCAGTGCATTACACGTCTGCAATCAGATTGTAGAGTACCTAGCATTGTCCAACCTTATCTGGAAGAGTTACAAAGTGCTTGCTTGAAACGGTCAAAATTAGCAAAGCAGTCACTGGAGTGTGGTTTCTGTATAAATGTTTGTTACGATACAGAGAACATAACTATATATTTTTTGTTTGCTGTGAAGTGCATTATACTGCATTTAAAATCAATTACTGAACTCTGCATCAGGCATAATTTACAGAGGTCCGTTAGTATTTCAAATATGAAAGAACTTTCGAATATTAAATCCAATTTACTGTCCCACAACTCATAGAATTTCAAGTTTTTGATATTGACCACAGCTTAATAAATGAGTTTTCCTTTTGGGCATGACTTAAACTGTGATCTTTCTGACCCGCTATGCAGGAACATTTTATACTTTTTTACTTTCACTTACAATTTAGGGTGACTCAAAATCAAGATGAATATGTACAATTAATCGCTCAGTACCATCAATATGATCTTGTATCAGGTGTTAGGGTGCTTATAATGTCATTTATCCATTAACTTCCTTACAGAACGACTCTGGCTTTATTTGAATTACTGTTCAATCTGCATATAATTTTTGGAATAGCTTCATTTTAAGTGTCAGACTTGTTTAAGTTGTATTATTTACTAAACACAGTAATGGAGTCTTAAGACTTTTTTGCTGTGTAGTTGATTCTGTAATGGAGACGTTAGACTGCATTGTTTCACATGTTGTTTTGCAAAAACACATCATATGAACTAAGAAATGGAAGACATAGAAGAAAAACTGAACTTGACTCGTGAGCTATGAAACATTTAAGTTGTAGTATCAATATCTCTGCATTGGTCTGAGCTGGTTCCAATAGAAATTCTTAGATAAAACAGATTTCAGCATGTACTAGTTTTGCTCTTTACGCTCTTTGAGGAATATTTTACACTAGTTCTGGCTAATGCTTTCTGATCATTCTGTTATTGAAGCTTTCCTACTGTATTCTGCCTTTACTTATATAGCTTCATCCTTCCATACTCTGCTTCTTCAATTCTGATTCTTTCAGCCCTTTCAACAGTTCTTAGAAATCTCAAAGCTGGAGACAGAAGCGATCTGTTTTATTTTGTGCCATGCTAGGCTGCTGTTGTTCATCAGATGCCAACTACTACTATTTCTCCACAAAGCTGACTGGTGAAATGTACTTCTTGTCCCAGCAGTGAATAAAAGCAGTTGTAGAAATCAAAGGCCTAGTCTTCAATTTCTCTATTTTAAACTTGTAAGTACTCACTTATAATAGAAGGAAACAACAAGGTGGTAGTATGTGCCATATAAAAGTTCCTATGCTGTAAAAAATACTTTACTTCTTGTATGTTGTATGACAATAGAAAGATGCGTGG
Source organism: Numida meleagris (assembly GCF_002078875.1). Lineage (NCBI taxonomy): Eukaryota > Metazoa > Chordata > Aves > Galliformes > Numididae > Numida > Numida meleagris. The sequence continues at coordinate 6,620,755 of NC_034412.1, forward strand.
AGGGTTAATGGACCACTTTCTCTCTGCAGAGTAATAGAATAGCTAGAGACAATGAATTAAGAGAAAGTGACAAGGAGCAACTGCGAGCCATATGTACACGAGATCCTTTGTCTGAAATCACTGAGCAAGAGAAGGACTTCCTCTGGAGCCACAGGTATTGAGCAAAAACAAAAACAAATGCACAAAACAAAAATGACATTTTGTACAAACAACCTTTTTTTCTCTTTTTCAGACATTATTGTGTAAATACCCCAGAAATTCTGCCCAAATTACTTCTGTCTGTTAAATGGAATTCTAGAGATGAAGTGGCTCAGGTAACAAATGTCACTGAAGAAGTTTTAAGTTTTGAAGAAGCTTTAAAATATGTTGTTTTAGGAAAAAAAAAAAAAAAACACCCAGAAGTTGTGCTTATGATATGTTGAATGAAAACAGATAATTTGGGTTGCCACTGTAGCTAGTTGATCAGTCTGTATTTGCTGTATGCAATCCATACTCCTGGTCCAGGAAAGGTCTTGTGTTCTCATTCTTGAGCTTAGTCTGAGTGTTAGCTTTTTCTCTGGTGGTGTTACTTGAATCCTTGTTATGTTGCTGATTATTATTTAAATGTGAGATTTTGTTTTTATTCTTTTATAGTAAATAAAATAAGTCAACTGGCATTAATACCAAATTATTTTTCAGAAAGGAATGGCAAGTAAACAGTTTATATTCATCAGCAGTTTGTGTGATTATACTTTCTACTGGGTGTGTATTACAACCTCTTCCTATTCAATGTGAATGTGTAATGTGCTTGGACTTATTGTCCACAGATGTACTGTTTGGTAAAAGATTGGCCTCCAATCAAGCCAGAGCAAGCAATGGAGCTTTTGGATTGTAATTATCCAGATCCCTTGGTGCGAGCTTTTGCAGTTCGGTGTCTAGAGAAGTACTTAACAGATGACAAACTGTCTCAGTACTTAATCCAGCTAGTACAGGTATATAACATTTTGGTATTCTCGATGCCTTTTGTACATTTGGTAATTATACAAGTTTGAAATACAAGAAAAGTTAAGACATCGTGAAAAATGTCATAGGAATTTTGTTTTCACTGCAGATTACATTAGGAGGAGCTCTGAAAGATGAATGTAGTTAGTTTTCTGTAGTGCTCTGGTTTCTGGTGTTGGTATGAAATTGCGCAGAGATGCAGAACTGTTCTATCAACTGGAACAGGCAACTGTTTCAGCTGTCTTGCATATGGTAAAGCACAAGTAGAAGCATCTTTTTGAAAATGTTAAGCATGCTGAAGCTAAAATATTTGATAACAGTAGAGGAAGCATCAGATGGTAAGTTTCTGAAATAAAAGCAGTCTGTGCACTCTGTTAGCAGATATTCTTCAAATGCTAGCGTGTGTATTATTAAAATACCAAGATTGGGCAGTCTACAAAATTTTTATGGCAAATTTAAATAGTGTTCTATATAACTGTCTTAATCTATATGCTGTTCATCGAAATAATAACTGCAACTGATTTTTTTTTCCAAATTTTCTTTGTCCTTAACTAGGTTCTGAAATATGAGCAGTACTTAGATAATCAACTCGTGAGATTTCTACTCAAGAAGGCACTGACCAACCAACGGATAGGACACTTCTTCTTTTGGCATTTAAAGTAAGCTTAATAATATCATTAATAGCAATGATGGGATTCTTACAATCTTTTTTTTTTTTAAAAAAAAAGTTCCAAATGCTACATACTGTTTTGGTTTTTTTTTTTGCAAATATTACCACGTAAGAAATACAAAGCAAACTTTCTTTTAAGAGTTTGAATGCATAGCTTGATAACAGAATGCATTCCTTGCAGTTTAAAAAGCTAATTAGTAATAGATGATGAATCTTATAGATATATCCTTGGCTTCATTTCGTTTTTTTCCTCTAATAGTGATTATTCTAAAAGCAGGGGACTCTAAGATTGCTGGAAGCTTCCTGTATTATTAGCCACTTACACCTTTCAACAGATTTCTGTTCTTTAAATGTTGTTACATGCTAGATCCTCCCACCAGTCTTTCCTAGCAATTTTTTTTTCTGAAACTGAGCTACTTCTCAAATTAAGCCAGAAAGCTGTGGAAAAATGTTTCTTAAAAATCCCTATCTCTGCAGACCTGTCTTTAGAAGGCTGTAGCACCTTCATGCTTTTACAAGTAGCTGAGGCCTAAAGCAAGCCATGCAACTGGACTGGGTGAATCTTTGAAAAATTATGGTTCATAAATGCTTATTAAAGACTACAGAGATTGATAGCCAAAATATCCACATTATTCTGCATTAAGTATGACTTGGGCTCTTGAAACTCCTATTGTTGAGAAGGCTGACTATAACTCAGCCTTCAGCATTCTGAGTTGTATCCAGATCTCATCTGAAAATGCTGTTCTACGATGAAACACCGAACACAAAGCACAGAAATAGAAATAAGGAATATTTATTATGTTTTCTACTTGTTTTGATAATCACCAAGGATAACGGAATGACTTGGCTGATTAATGTATGTATGGGGATATATTTTAGAATTGTGTGAAGTTTGAGAGTAGGTAACAACAAGATAACTGGCCTGGAATTGGCTAGATGGCAGAAGGAGAAAATTAAACTGTTTGGAAAGCTGGAACTTGAATTGAAACTGGAGGCTTAGTACAGAATTTCTGAGAAACATGGATTTTGAATAAGGATAAGGGTTAGAGAAGGACAGGATGGAGCAAGAAGGAATGGGGTCGAGAGAAGAGGAAAAGCCTGAAAACTCTGCTGAATTAGTTCTAAAAGATATGGAACTCTGCTGATCAATTGTCTCAAAATGAGATGAGTTGTGGGAGGTCAATACAAGTTGCTTAACTGGGAAGAAGGACCCACAAGCAGCCTTCAGGAAGATGTTACAGGTATAGTTTCATTTTGGCACCTGTAAGTGGTCTTGTCTTAAAGCTATAACTGTTCTTCCTCTCTGTGTAGGTCTGAAATGCACAATAAAACTGTAAGTCAGAGGTTTGGTTTACTTCTGGAGTCCTATTGTCGAGCGTGTGGAATGTACCTAAAGCATCTGAGCAGGCAGGTGGAGGCTATGGAGAAGTTGATTAACCTCACAGATATTCTCAAGCAGGAAAAGAAAGATGAGACCCAGAAGGTATTTTAAGCTGTCCACGCACCAAAACTTTTGCTATTTAGTCATAGGAATTACTAGAACTGTTCTACTGGATTAACTAGAAACTTATTTATACTACTAACTTTAGAAGGTAGTATCTTGGAAGCTGTAGTATTTTGTGTGCGCATTGCCATTGTCTGTGTCTTAAGGTAATAGAACCCGAGTTGAGGGCTTTGATTTGTGTAACCTGTGGCTAAGCAGAGTTGCTGACGGTGGAGCTGTGCAAAACTGTACTTAAAACAAAATTGAAACCTGATGCTTATCTTCATTTACATTTAGTCAGTGTTCTTACAACCTGAATGTAATTATTTTTCAGGTGCAGATGAAGTTTCTTGTTGAACAAATGAGACGTCCAGATTTTATGGATGCTTTACAAGGCTTTATCTCTCCTCTTAATCCTGCTCATCAGCTGGGAAATCTTCGGTATTGTCTTCATTTCTGAACTTTGTCTGGATAACTAAGTCAATGCTTAGTAATGTTAACATTAACGACACTACAGTTAAATGTTAACATACTGAATACTGGGTTTATCTAAGTTAACTGAATAAAATGTAGCAGAGTAATTTACAAAGAGTGAGGTAGTTTCAGTGTAGTGACTTAATAAATTAGAGAACAACATGATAGTTAGCTGTTCCTGTTAGGTGGTAGGAACTGTGATCCTTTTTCCGTGTGTAAGGAACACACGCTGCCAAAGGAAAAATTAGCAGAGCTAGCTCTTCACTTGTGGTTAGCCAGTGATTAGCACTGCAGTTACTAATGTAAATTTCAAGATGAAAACAGTGGTTGATTGTCAGTTAGACATGCATACTTATTTGATACTAGCTCAAATATTTTGAAGAAAATGGAGAGTGTAATAGTATTATGGAAACACAGTATGAGAATCTAAATATGCTTATTTCATATATGTCTTCTTTTTTTATAGGCTTGAGGAGTGCAGAATAATGTCATCTGCGAAAAGGCCCCTGTGGTTGAACTGGGAAAACCCAGATATTATGTCTGAATTGCTATTTCAGAACAATGAGATAATCTTTAAAAATGGAGATGGTAAGGTCCACGTGACAATTCCATTGCTATGTTTTAATATATATTTTTAAACAGCTTTAAAATCACCACAAGTTTATATTCATTCTCACCCACTTGAAAGCCGTTCTTTTCTCTTGAGAGAAGAAAACCTACATTAATCTATACAAACCTTATTTCTTTTAGAAATACTTCTTAGTGCTAAAGTGAAATAAGATGTGACAGTATTCTGTGTTATGAAACTTGCAGTCTTATCTATGTGATTATTCCAGACTTGCGTCAAGACATGCTGACACTTCAGATAATTAGAATTATGGAAAACATCTGGCAAAATCAAGGTCTTGATCTTCGGTAAGCATTAGAGGGCATTCTCAGGCAGTACTGTTCCTAATGGTTTATGTGCTGGTTTATGACTAGGGATTACTTCTCTACTACCCAAAGGTAGTAAGTAAAATGCAATAAATAGGCATGCTTGTATATTTTTAAGAGGATTTTTTATAACTTTCAGTTAGCTAAACAAGTGGATTCTGTAAAGTAACAATCCCATTTGAAATGTGTTTCAGTCTCATTCAAGTTGCTCTGAGGGATCTACATAGCAGGAATGGCTACCAGACATCAAGCAAACAAGCCACCCTATAGTCTGCTGATGGTATCTGTAGCATTTGCTTTGAACAGGCTGCCAAACTTGTAGTCTTCAGCAAATAAAGAGCTTCTCTGCTCTGTTAATCCAGAGCAGAGGAGCTCACCTCCGTGGCAACACCAGCAGTCAGCTCTGCTGCTGGTTATTCACTGCACTGGTGTTCCACAGTTTCTTAAGTCTAACATAAAGTCTTGCAGATTTGTGGTTCTGTTGTGTATTTTTTCATCACCAAAAAACTTTGGTGTTCCAGTGTACTTGGAAGGCTGTTTCCCTTTATTGGTGAGATACTTTTACCCTCAAAAGGAAAGAAAGTTCAGGAGAGAAAAGGGCTTTCCTTAGAAGCATGACCCTCTCTGAAATCTTTTAAGAGAGGATGTTAAACATGATAATGGCTGTTTATTTCAGTATTTGAATAAAAGACTGGCTTGACTTCTCTCAGAACAAATGTTTCAAATGCAACAGACAGAAGAAATTCAGATTTGGTGAGGGTAGGGGCAGAGAACTGTGTGGCGGGGCGGGGGGGGAGCGGGAGACAAGAAATAATTTCTTCTACTTCTAAAGAGAAAAATGCGTTACTGAATCTGTCCTTTGAGTTTCACTTACGGATTACAGAATAATTTATGAACTTTAAAGAGTGCATGAGTAAATGGCCTTCTGGGTATAGTTAGTCCATTAATATCTGGATAAATAATAATGTTGCTGACTATAGATTCCAATTACAATTACTATGTTGAGGCACTACTTGAAAGCTCATTTTGAATGTTCCATGCTGGCAACACAGTGTATTATTACCTGCTACTTCTTCATAGGAATTCATAAGTCCTAAAATTCACTTTCTGAATGCTTAGATTCTGACTCTAGTATTCCAGTTTTAATGTAGTTGGACAGATACTGTTAAATTATGCTGGATGCCTTCTTAAGAGGCTTCTCCAATGGATCCCCAAAGCCTCCAAAAATGCAACAGTAAAAGTTTGAGGAAAAATTTTATCCTGATACAAAACTAAAGAGCAGCATTGGTGGATACAGTGGTTGGCATGTTACAGGAGTAGTGTCTGGTATGCTTTTTTCACAGAACCAATGATAATACACCTGTAAAGCATTAAATCAGATTTTTACATCCTAAAGTCAGTAAAATAATGCTTACCTAGTCAAGATCATATAACAATGCCTTTTGCTTGCTGTCTTAAAATGTGTGTTATTTTAAAAAAAAAAAAAAAAACTTTCTCTTACAGGATGTTGCCTTATGGTTGTTTGTCTATTGGTGACTGCGTGGGACTCATTGAGGTAGTGAGAAGTTCTCATACGATCATGCAGATTCAGTGTAAAGGAGGCTTAAAGGGAGCACTGCAGTTCAACAGCCATACGTTGCATCAGTGGCTCAAGGACAAGAACAAAGGAGAAATGTGAGATTTCTTGTTGCTGAGTTTCTCTTGTCCACTTGCTCTTTTTGATGGAAGCTTCAAGAGAACTAGAATGTATCAAGTGGGAAATAGTCTGTATTTTTCCCTGGTCTCATTTGCCTAATAGTTCTGTTTGCATTTTGCTTGTATTTAATGAGTTTGAGTGTTATGTGATTTCTAAACAGTAAAGCAAGTTGAAGGCAGAAGAATTAAGAAGACATGGCTTAACTGTAGCTCTCCAAGTGAAAGCTCATGTCTGCCTTTAGAAGAAAGACAGTCATTTTAATAGCTCATTTAATGTTCTATGTGCTTAACTGTAAGTATTTCGATTTCCAGTGTATGCTGAATTTCTTCCTTACTTCAGTAAAGTCTAGGAACTCTACTTCATTGAGTGAAAATAGTGAAATTGGTTCTTGCCTTTTACACAAATCAATCAACAATTTTGTATTATTACAATATCTGTAGCAAAATGTTTTCTTTGTTTTCAATAGGTATGATGCAGCTATTGACTTGTTTACACGTTCTTGTGCCGGCTACTGTGTTGCTACCTTTATATTGGGCATTGGTGATCGCCACAACAGTAACATCATGGTGAAAGATGATGGACAAGTAAGATCTGGTTTTGCAAGTACATAGCCAAATATAATCTTTTAATTTGATATGAGTTTGTTTTAAAAAAAAAAAAATCTGAACTGTGAGGAATGAGCAATTTTACAATTGCATCCTTTAAACAAGGAATTAATAATCTTAAAATACTTTTTTTTGTCTTTCCAAGCTGTTTCATATTGACTTTGGCCACTTCCTTGATCACAAGAAGAAGAAATTTGGCTACAAAAGAGAGCGTGTGCCCTTTGTCTTAACACAAGACTTTCTAATAGTGATTAGTAAAGGAGCCCAAGAATGTACCAAAACAAGGGAGTTTGAAAGGTAAGTACCTTTCTATAAGCATTTAAATTCCAGAGTATTTTGTACATAAAACGCAATTCAATACTGGTGACCTTTAATTTTGAACTGAAAATTATAATTGTTTATTATAATTTTTCACATTATAATTGTTTCACATAAACAGATGTTTCTCACTCAGTGCTGTAATAGAGCAAATGCTCCTGTGTTCACTGCATTCTGCCAAGTAGCTAAGGATGAACAATTACTTCACAGAAGTATGGGACAGAAATGTATCTCTCACCGATAACCACGGAAGCACTCTTTGCAGCAGTAGCTCAGGAAACTTGCTTTATGATCTGAAATGTCAGCACAAACAAGTAAAATGGCTCTATGTACCCCCTTAGACTCGTTGAATGTTTGCACAAACTGCAATTGAGAATCGAGGCTAGGAATCTTAATTTGGCTATTGTGTCAGTCTGACCGCTTCTAGGCGTTACAGCAATTAAAATAATCTAAGTAGGAAGATAAGGATATCTGTCTTAACATTTTGGTGAGTTTTGTTCAACTAAAAAAGGTCTACCTTTTATCTGTATATAGTTGCTTGAAAAACGTTTAGAGGTGAAAAAGAAATGCATCTAACAAGGCAATATACTGAGCACTGTCTTTTTGTGGGTGTGGTTTTTCTCCTCTGTCCGTTCTAGGTTTCAGGAGATGTGTTATAAGGCTTATCTGGCAATTCGGCAGCATGCCAATCTGTTCATAAATCTCTTCTCCATGATGCTTGGCTCGGGAATGCCAGAACTGCAGTCCTTTGACGATATTGCGTACATTCGAAAGACCCTTGCATTGGACAAAACTGAGCAGGAAGCTCTTGAGTACTTCATGAAGCAAATGAATGATGCTCACCATGGTGGCTGGACAACAAAAATGGACTGGATCTTCCACACAATAAAGCAACACGCTTTGAACTGAAGTGAAAGCAAAGAAAATGAGAACTAATGACCCGCTTTGTGGGTACTACACTGTTAATACCTGTTAGCAGCAAAGACTGGTTGCGTAGGAATTGCACAAACCACGAATGATATTAGAACTTCTGGCAAGAAAAGAGATGAACTGTTCAGACAACTGTTGAAAAACAATGTAAAACAGGGTTTCAGATAGCACTAAAATTGTACACTTCAAAAATTAAGCTTTAGTATGATGTGTGACTTCATGTTATGCCTTAAGCCCAAAAAGGTAAACTTGGAAGAATGTTTCCTTTTTTCATTTGGTAGGATAAATTAGAAGGAAAAAGAAGATAGTGCCAGCATGAATATAGAGTCCATCACGTATTACCTTAGGTCTGGTACAGCAGGTAGAGACTATGCTAGACTGAAAAGCATTGAAAGAAAGTTCAAGTGATAGTTAATATTTAAGTGCAGTGTAGTTTGAAGGGAAGGAGTTTAAGCTCAAAGATCTAAAAATAGTGAGAGGACAGTGCCTTTAAATGTGCTCAGAGGCATTAACATACATGGGGGTTTAGATGACCCTTTGATTTCTGGGTCTGTCATCTGCACAGTTTCAGAAAGCAGTAGGAAATAGGCCCATTCAGTATGGTGTTTCTTCTGCTCAGTATTTCTAGGGGTGCAATTCATACCTTCACAAAGAAACTTTTCTTATCATCCCCCAAAACTGACTAACCTGGAAACTGAACGGTCAGAATTGGGTTTAGTGCAACAAAGAGTTGTAGTGTTCATCTTAGGTTTACTTTAATCTAACTTGAACTGAATAGATTTTTTTCATACATGTTTTCCAGATCCTAAAAAAAGGTGAGTTATTAAAATTATTGAAAGATTATTTTTTTATAAAGGCTATTTATATAATAGGAACTATTATTAATATATATTCTTTATTTACATGATTTGTCCAATATTCACTCTTTTTAATTTTGCAGCCCAGTTCTATCTGTCCAAGACTCCCCTTTCCCTTAATGTCACTGAAGGTGACCAGTTATACACATAGGACCAAATTCCACCCTGGTGAAAGAGGACACAAGTGCCACTGAAGTGGTGGGAGACATACCCACTGATGCCAGAGGTGAACTTGGCCTAAGATTCTTTTAAAAAATAAATAAATAAAGATAATTAAAAATTGGGACAATACTCTTCACATTACTGAAGTGATATGCTGGCTATTCAAGGAATGTATGTTTAAACCCTCAACTTTTGGGTCCATCATTTCTCCTCCTCTTTCTTCCTCCGCTCTGGAAGTGGTTGTTTAATTCAGTAACTGATACATCAGAAATAGCTGTTTAGATCTTCAATATGATCAATAACAAACAGTTCAACATGCAGCAAATATGTTGGCTAGCTCAAAGCATGTGGAGTTACCAAACATTTTATAGCTTTGTCCGTTTTGTGTGTGTGTGTAATATATATTTGTAAATCTAGTTGTTGTCCTCCAACACAATTATGATGTGTGCAATCAATTAAATTGGCACCACTTTTTTGAAACTGTTCGGAGTAAAAAGGATGTCAGATTGCCCTCACGCACAACTTCAGGTAGGACTGTTTTTCTAATTACTAAAAAGGTTGTTTTCTTTTTAATTAGTGAAACCCATGATTCTGAGGGTGATGTTCACCCTAACATTTTAAGCTTGTTAGATTGGCAGCACTTGAAGTTGAATTCCAAAGGTCTGGGGCTTTGGGGGATTCAACTCATTCACTTCCAAACACACACCGAGGTGCCACTCAAAAAGTGCAATACCACATGTAATATAAAATATGCTGACAGCTGGTTTTAGATTAGAATATAAGTATATAAATAAACTGTACTTTGTGCAGGCTGTACTGGTGAGGTAATGAGTGGTTGGCTTAATTTAGCAAATTGTAATATATTAAAAATGTGCAATCAATTATGTTATGAAAGACTTTGGGGATTGTAAAGCCAGGACTTTGGTCTTTGAAGATCCTTTCATAGTCAAGCTCTTGCAGTTAATTACTGTACACATAGATACTTGACAATGTTGTGGGGGGAAACCTGTTTTTGCGAACACTACAGGAGTTCCAAGAATAGTGTGGGAAATGTGAAGTTTTATTTCCTTAGTTCTCCTAAACCCTTCAGAGTAGTCCATCAGACTTCCCATTATTCCTTATTGACTGTTACATATTCCTTTTTGTTCATACGAATATTTTTACTCCTGCTAACCTCGGTCATACTTTCTAGAGCAAAATTACCTTTGTACATATTACTTTGCAGTCAACACTAATGGTGTAGCTCTTTGAATACATGGTTTTGTTTCAATGAGTTTAAATTGTTTCTTTTGCAAAATCTGAAACCCTGTTGGCTATAACTCTTAATTTAACAGAGTAAAATTGTTGCACAAATGCTACATTAGGTGCTATATTATCATTATTTATCTATTAATGAAACAATGTTTTACCTTTTTTATATAAGAGGATGGTTGGACTTTTCCAACCAGGTTGGAAAGATAAACTCAAATCTGTTGCATCCTATGAGCCCACCTTCTTTTGTACTTTACGCCTTCCTAATCATATACTTGTGTAAATATGGGTATAAATGTCTTTCAGTTCAAGCATACAGTGTTTTGCACCCTTTTTGCACAAACAGAAAGGTATGAGGAATCAGGCTCTGTTTCCAAAACTTACTGCAACTAAATGCTGTGCATGAGCTGTAGAAGTTCATATTGACATCAAATAATAAAAGAAAGGAAACTTAGTGACATAGACATACTGTGATGTGGGGTAATTATAGTTTAAAAAAAAAAATAGGGGAAGATCATGGGCTTTGAGCTATTGTTCCTACAGTAACAAAGATGGGCATTTGGAAAACATTCTGCTGGTGTTTCAGGGGAAAAGAAAAGTTCTTCCAGCTTCAAAGCATTTAATACTAATTACCTTACCTTGTTACGCCACTTTTCTCTGATATAAATTCACTGAAGATAATGGAGTTACTGTTGGCTTATGTTGATGTAAATAGGGCGATGTCATCTATTTTCAATATCAGAAGTGAGATCTGCTTACAGACTGTGAAGGCATCTGTAACTGAGCTCAAGATTGTTTCTGATTGCTTGGAATTGGAATTTTTATTTTCTTTAACTATTCCCACTTCATGGAGATTAGAAAATGTTCCCTTTATTCTGAGTATCAAACGCACAAAGCACTAAGCAGCTTGTTTTGAGCTTGAGTTAAGTCTGAACACCTCGTTCCTGCAAAACTCTACAGGAGGACTCCTGGAGCAAGGAGCCCAGAGCTGGGCTGTAGGTGTCACTACAAAGCATTAGGAAGTGGTGGTTTAGTGAAATATCACTTTAAAGACTAACCTCTTCAACTGTGAAGCTAGTTGAGCTTGATTTAACAAAACAAACAGGTTGCTGCTGCTTAGTTTTTCTTAAAATACATTCTTTGCTTTCCTGGAGGTAGCTCAACACGCACCTCTGACTAATGCACCATTTCTGTCCTGAAGGAGTGCATTTGCAGGTTTTTTCAGACATACTTTCAGTATAATTTGGAGGGAGGGAGGAAAACATTTGAGTGTTTAAATAAAACCAGAATTGTCCATGCTTTGGTATCTTGTGGAGAAGATAAGCCTGCATATTAAAGGCAATATAGAAATTACCGAGCTCGTAGAGAACTCTGTATGTGATAACCCTGCTGCTGGGCTTCTGGAGTCTTGGTTTGGTTTTTCAGCTTTCTTTTCCATGTAAAATGTTAAAAGCCCTTCGGCGGTCAGTAGCACGTGTTTGCTGACGACTTGAAGGCATTCTCTTTGCTTTGTCATTCTACAACTGGCATGTTCCCTGTCGTTTAATAACTGGCATGTTCCAGCACCTGTTCTAAATAATAATTGTGAGTTCCTCCTGTTTTGCATGTCTGTACAGGTTGCAGACGTGGGCTGGACCCATTCAAAAAAAAAAAAGAAAAATGAAGCCACTGAAATTACTCTTCTGTTGATGTCTTTTGACGTTTTTTAACTACTACAAGTTAATGAAAATGGTGTGGTATTTCAGAGAGAATTGTAATTCACTGCTTCTGAGATCTTTCTTAATTTCTGTGTTTCTTTTTTATTTTTGTTCTAGTTGAAAGAAGAACCACGCTTTCATTGTTGGTTTTATTTGTTTTTCATTTGTTTTTTAATACTGTAGCTGTAGATGTTGTTGCAGATTGTTGAATATCCGTTTTAATTTGGTAATGTATGTTTCATACAAATAATGAATTTTTATCTTTTTTTTTCCATGCTGAAAGTTGTCTCAGTTTAGGGTAAGGTTCTCTCTGTCCCAAATGATGGGTAGCTCACCACCCACCCTGCAGCTGATCTTGTGTGGGTTGGTTTTAATCCATGTTTTTTTTTAAGGAAGCCAACTGGAAACCGCATATAGAAGTTTGTGTGCAACACTAACCAAGTCTAGGTGCCCTGGCCTTTGGGAAATTGATTTCACTGTGTGCAGGCATAACACAGATTTCATTAGAAACACTCTGGATTCACAATGGTATATGAAATCAGAATTAGGCTCTGCGTATATTGCAGTCCCAGACTGCTTGTTGGTATGTTTCAGTATGAAGGGTGCTCTTTTAATGAGAGGAATGGGTACTAGCTGCCTAATTAAATCCTTGACTATTTCTTTGGAAATAGTCTTTCTTTATTAACTAGCCTTTTTAGCTCTCTAATTCATAACTGCAGTAATCTTGTTGGTAGTAGCTTTTATTTTTAGGACTTTGAGGATTTTTAGTGCTCATTAGCTTAAGGAAAACTCTGAAATGTTTCCTCTTTCTGCTCTTTCACAGTCTTAAGACTTGCGAACCACCACTCAGGCAAAAAACAGTTGTTCTTAATACCGTATTTGGAGTACAGCATTCTTCTTGACTTCTGAGCTTTATGAGATAGAATTTAAAAGTACGAGATGTACTGTGTTAGCTTTCCTGACTCCAGTACAGAGGTGGGCCCCTCTGTCCACATCTCTTCCCTCTCCAACACCCCTCTCCCTGAGAGTGGACGTGCCCACAGTCTAAGAACAACTTAAAATATTTGTAAGAGGAGATTAATTTAAGCAGTGGTCTGTCTGTTAGCTTCCCTGCTGATTTGCATTAATGTAAGTGTCCTTACTGTTGTTTCTGCGTGTGATGCACATTTTTTTTCAGCATGAGGAAGGCCACAAAATACACTGTCTTGACTCCTGAAATTCTGGTGCCAATTCCCCAGTAGCTATAAAATGGTTTAGGAACCCTTGAGTTCAGTGTAACACTATCAGTTTAGTTAGGAACCTGTTCCAGTATTAGAATTACTCCCAGTTAAACTGGACAATTGTATTGCTGAAGTTACTGAAAGCCTAATTCAAGCAGAAGCTTTATGTCCTAACGCTCTTATGTCCACTGTAGCTCAATCCATGAGGTCCAAGATGTGGATGTTCACAGCTGTAGTCTAATTCTGCTTTGTTTCATTGGTCTATGTATTTTTACTCAATTCCCAGGATTCGTTAATAGTGTTCTAAAGCCTAAGTTATCAACTGTCCCAGCCTGTCCTAGCTTGTCTTCCTGTCGCATTTGGTTTGGGGGGGGAGAGGAAGGGAGGAAAGAGAAATTCTTCTTGTCTTATAGCCACTGTGGTCTACGTTTATCATCTTTTTTTTGTGAATATAAATGTATAATTTCATCTTCTGGGAGTATCATTCTCTCTCCCCTTGCCCCGTTCCATCTCTGCAAGTTTTAACTGTGAATAGTCACATCCAGCACCAAAATCCTCTTGCCTGCTGGAGAAAAGGATTCTGAAAAAGAACAACATACAGCTGCAGCCTGATGTCCTGAGTTCTCATGCTTGAAGTTTTGAAAGTATTGTCACTGCAGCCGGCACCGTGACAGCAAGAGTTGTCACAGAATTGCATGGAACTGAAGCTGTCAGGGACCTCTGGAGATCATCCATTTTGACTGCCCTGTTGGACGCAGGCTCAGCTAGAGCAGGCTGCCCCAGCCACCCCAGAGAGGAGGATTCACACAAAAAGCTTTCTCTTGATGTTTGAATGAAATTCCCTCTATTTCATTGCCTAATGTTATGTAGGGTGCCAAGAACAGCCTTGCCTGTCTTCTTTACCCCCTCCATCAGGTATGTGTAAATATTGACATGGTGCCCTTGAGCTTTCTCTTCACCAGTCTAAACAATCCCAGTTCTCAGCCTCCCGCTGTACGTATCCTTTGTTTTTATGGCTCTTTACTGGACCAGCTCCAGTATGTCCATGTCTCTTGTATTGGGGAGCCCAGCACTGCTGGTTTGGTCTCCTTAGTGCTGAGCAGAGGATCAAGGACCACCTCCCTTAACCAGGATCCTGCTGGCATTTTGCATAGGCAGAGCCTAGGAGCGTGTATTCTCTTGATGCTTATGCTGCTTTATTGAAGCTAGTGGCAGTTCGTGTCTGCATCAAAAAAGAGTATAAACACCCACCAGTGTTGAAATACATTTTTAAAATGTGACAATTATCTTTGAAATAACCACTATGGGGGGTGGGAGGGATGTTGGGATGTGTATGTCATTCTGTAATACAGGTCCTGTGGTATAATAGCTAGAAAACAAGAAATTTTTAGTAATAATGGGCCAAAACAGGTTTAAGATGCAGTAAAATGCATGTATTGTTGTACTGAGAAAGTCTTGCAGTACATTTAAAAAAAAAAAATCCCTTCTGCTGTGCTACTCAAGTAACAAGCAAACTTTGGCCTGTGACACTTAATTGTAGTTCATGTTCATGGGGAACTGTAAAAAGTCTGCTTTTTATTTATCTCCGTGGTCTGTATCACATGCTGTTTATTAAAAAAAAAAAATACTACTTCGGGTTTTTATCACACTTTTGAGTGTTACTGTATCTACTAAAAACTAAATTAAAATAATATGGTTGGTACGCTCGTTCTGGAATGCGAATTTACAGCAACTCGAGTTGTGGAAGTGTGATTTGGTATTTTGGGCTCTGTTGTTGTCCACAGGGTGCGAGTCTTAAGGGATGCTCTGAAACCCGTGTGCTCCACAGCTCCCGTGCTTTCTCTGTGAAACGTGGGTCAGGCTGGGGCCTTCCAGAAAGGAAGGAACAAGTCCTCCTACAAGGAGCTGAGATGCCTGGATTTGTCACCCCTTGGCTGCACAACAAGATATTCTAGCTCTGCAGCTTGCAAGGTCAAAGCTGAAGTGCCTCCCATCCCAAAAGCAGCCTGCCTCTGCTGCCGCTGATGGGTAAAAGTTACCACATGCTACGTGTTTAACTCAACACTTTACCCCACTCTTATTTCAGTAAGATACGGCCCTGCTGATTGAAAAGAACATCACCTGCGTCGCCTGCTTAAACCAGGAGGTTACTAGCACCTGGGCTTCCTTCTATTTCCAGATGGAGTGAGTTCTGAGTGATTAAAACCTGAGCCTGATTTGTCTGAAGATCTCAGGCATGGTGGTGGTCTCAGAAGTGAGATTAATTTTATTCCTAAAGCATGGATGAAGCCTTTTGGTGCCTACAGCTTTGAACTGTATCTATGGCTTCAAAGGGGATCCTCCTCAGATATTTTTTTCTTTCACTGACTTCCCTTTTAAGCTGTGTGGTTGGGCTGCACTGTTCTTTGTGGAGAAGAAATCAGTCAAAACATAAAGATGACATTGTGCTTTATGTGGAAGTGAATTGGTTAGCATGATTGTGTCTCACTGAAGACTGGATTCAAGAGAAAGGGTTGTTTTTATTTATTTTTGTTTTGTTTGGGTTTTATTTTTTTGGAGAGGGGGTTGTTTTTGTATTGTTTTTCTTTTTTTTCTTGGCACTTTACAAATTCATGCTACTGCCTTCTGCTGGGCACTAGAGAAAGTGTTTTTTTTTCATTTTCACAGTATTTACATCGGAAACTTTGCCATGAACAGAAATATGCAGGCATCCACCCAGTTGGATGGCTGTAGCTAATTTGTGGGAATGTCATCCAACTCTGTCTTGGAGGAAACCCAAAATCCTATAGCTGGGGATAAGCAGCACAGAACGAACTGAGCGGGGATTCTAAAATCTTGTTTGATTGGTAATTCAGCCCAAGAGCGGAGAGAGGAATTGCATTACTTTCTGAGGGCTCAGCAACGTGCCTTCAGAAGGACGGCTGTACTTCAACGTGCGTGACCACATGGTGAAGCTCTTCCAGCGTGGCTGTAACCAAATCCTTGTTTTCTGACTTCCCAAAGACTAAAGGCAGGATTTTATAACTTAAGTCCAGCACAACCACGCCAGCCTTTAATGTGGAAGAAACGGCAGCGAGCGCAGTTTCCAACGCTGACAGGCACGGTCGCGGCCCAGGCGGCTCCTTGTATAAGAAGGGGGCGAGGAAAGGCTTGAGGCGGCCCCCGGCCCACCTCCTGCACGGTCGCCGTC
>NC_034412.1:6637751-6690762 GCF_002078875.1 Numida meleagris
CGGGGCGCGGTGCTGCGGGGCGGGCGGCCTCCCCGCGCCGCGGTCTCGGCGCGCTGTGGGCTCTTCCCTCTCCATCGAAGCGATGGCGGCGTTCGATGGCTGTGATACAGCGTTAAGGCGGTTCTCCCTGAGGTTCGCCCGTTACAATAAAGCTGTGGTTCGTACCGATTGTTTCATCTCACGAGAGCATCGGTAACGTGATACGAGATGATGTTCTTTCTCTCAGTTGTGAAGCGGGGCCTGCGAGTGCCCTGATACCACAGAAGGTCTCGGGTCCTGTTTGCGGTACTTCAGTTACTTGGGCCGACGCATCACCCGGGCGGATTTGGTGTCACCTCCGTTTCCTTTCTGGAGCCGCAGACAAAGGGCAGCAGGGAGCGTGTGCTTCATCAGCGCTGATACTCCAAACCAAACCCTGCTATCAACGCTCTGTGATGTTTTGCAGCTTTACAGTTAGCGATGGTCGTGGATTCGTTTCTGATGGGATCGTTTTGTTGTTTTTTTTTTTTTTCTTTAGGTTTAAAGTGTGCTAAATGCTGTCCTTCCACAGATGAAGACCTCGTGCTGCTGCATTCGCTGCGTGTGGGAGCGGTGCAGCTGTCAGCCTCCGAGCTGCGCTGCTTGCTGACACTGAAGAGTGCAGGATTTTGGTAAGATGGCATCACTTCTGTTACCATTTCCAGCATGAAAGGGTTGTCTGAAGGCTTCTGCCCCAGGGTATGTGATCTCTGACAAAAGGCGGCAGGGTGCAGGAAAGCTGCTTCTCACACGCCTTTCAGTGGCTGGAGTCTGTGTGGTGAACCTTCTTACTCCTGAGGCAGGAATATGAAACTATTCTTTGTTACTCGTGTGCACTTAATATTCCCTTAACTGTAACAGAATAGGCAAGGGGGATGTAAGAAAAACTTTCTGTGTGGTGTTTGGGGTTTCAGAATACTTGTATTGTTTCATGAAAAATTTAAGTTGATAAATACAAGTCTAGCCAATTCTTGAATGTTTTCACTTTGTGATTAACGTAGACTGTTCAAAATGAACGAGCATCCTAAGAAGAGGAAACGGAAGACACTACACCCTTCTCGATATTCAGGTCAGCCTAGAGCTTGAGTTATGTACGCTTCAATTTGTTTAATTTTCCTCAGAGTAATGGCTTTGTTACGGAGAGAGCGCACATGTGATCATACCTGGGAAATAAGTAACGTACGAGGAGTGGGTTAAGATGCCTTCGTCTGAATGTGCAGGGTACCTGCCCTGCATGCTCTGTTCTTAGGCCACTTTCAGTCGATGCATCTGAGCAGGTTTGTTCTCCCTGCACGTCGGAAGGTTTGCGCAAACCACAAAGTGGGGATGATTCTGCTAACACACAGGGGGAGAAATTTCCTGAAAGTTGGGATCCAGGGGTCCGTAAGCGTTCAGCACTGCATTGTCTGTGCTCCTTTCACTGTCTTCGGTGGAAGCAGTTTGACAACTGCATGTGATGCTCTGAACACAAGGCAGCAGCTGAAAGCTGTAAATCAGAACAGGAACGTTACCAGACCAGTATAGAAAGCTCACAACATGAGAAGTAAAAACTTAGCCAGTGACAATTTTGGTGAATACTAAATCCATATGTAGCTACATCAGTGTGTTAGTGTAAATCTCTCTTTTTTTTTTTTCTTTTTAATATAGATTCTTCAGGTGCACCCAAATACATAGACAATAGTGGAATTTTTTCCGACCACTGCTACAGTGTCTGTTCTATGAAACAACCAGACATAAAGTATTCTGAAAACAGAGGTAAGAGTGCATTTTGGGATCTTGCTTTGTAATCCTTGACTATGTATCTTGCTCCTATTTGTAGAAGTAAATAGAATACAAAATACACGGCGGCAGTCTTCTGAGCATCATTCTGACCTGGTATGCCTTAGACTGAAAATCATATTTCAACTATAGTAAGTAAAAAATTCCCCAACAAAGTTTAAAAAAAAAATTATGACAACAAAAAGATCCTTCAGTTTTATAGCATTTAGAATGACTATTAGTCTTTATCTAAACATTCAATGGTATGCAAATAATCTAAGAGTTCAGAAGAAACTGACCAATTTATCACCAGTTGTACCGTGTACTTAGGGAAAATGCCTTTTTTTACAGCATCCACCAACTGATGTAAAGTTCAACATACTGGGCAGAGCAAACATGAGGATGCACTTCTGTTGTATTTGTTTTCCCTTCCGCTGTAATAAATAATCTAGCAAGTACAAGTCTGACAAAATACCGTTCTTCAGAATAGGATGACCAGAAGTATCTAAGAATATTTCTAAAAGTGTATTTTATATGTAAAGTTTTAATTAAAGATTTACAGTTTTTTTTTCTCAGTATAATTGACTGTTTTTTGCAGAAATGGAAATAATTGCCACCAGTTCTTTTGTTAGATTCTGCATGCATGGATGGAAATAATTTCTATCTACAGTGTTTATTGTTACATTCTTCAATGTGCACTGTGATGCAGTTAGTATATAAAGACAAATCTATGCCACTAGAATAAGTTACCAGTAAGTAAGATGTAGGTTAAATCTACGAGTCAGGATGATGCTGGAATGAATGAATGATGACCAGAAAATCCTTCTTTTATCTTTGCAGGTAGATACCACAGTCCGGTGCAGAGCGTAGACACAGATGACGATGGGAGTCCAGTGCATGCTGGGACTTCTCAGTGGAGTGGGTCACATTCAAATGTGGGGTTGCAGTATACAGACCCTAAAAAGAAGGATAAAGGTAAATGTGGATTTGCAGCTTAGGTACTGGGAAGCTGGAAGCCACAGATACTGGCGTTTAATGTAACAAACACCTCACTTTCTTGGTTTGACAGAAGAGATCAAGGTTTTCTAGTTTACATTATTTGTTAGTTGTAGTCCCATTGGCTAGCAATATCTGCTTTTTGTATTTATAAGCTTCTACAACTAACTAAATATGGACTCAACTGTTTTGCGGGGTTTTTATTTTAAAACCGACTTTTGTTATCTATTTGCTCCTACAGATAAAGCTGCTAATAATGGAATGTGCAAGGACACGTGTGACTCACCTATATTCAGTGACAGCCCTACAGAAGAAGAAAAACCTCTTGATATTCAAACTGTTGAAATTTCTACAACAGAAGTTAATGCTGTAGAAGTCCATGACATAGAAACACAAACGGTGTCACCTGAGAAGCTAGAAGCTGAGGACCTAGAGGAGATCCCTCTTGAGACCTGTAAAATCTTTGAGAAGAACCAGGCTTTGAATATCACAGCTCAGCAGAAATGGCCTTTGCTGAGAGCCAACAGCAGCGGCCTGTACAAATGTGAGCTCTGTGAGTTTAACAGCAAGTACTTCTCTGATTTAAAACAGCACATGATCCTGAAGCATAAGACGTGTGCGGACACTCATGTCTGTAAAGTTTGTAAAGAAAGTTTCTCCAGCAAAGTGCAGCTCATTGAACACGTAAAACTGCATGAGGAGGACCCATACATCTGTAAATACTGTGATTACAAAACGGTGATATTTGAGAATCTGAGTCAGCACATAGCAGACACTCACTTCAATGACCACCTTTATTGGTGCGAGCAGTGTGATATGCAGTTCTCCTCAAGCAGCGAGTTGTACCTGCACTTCCAGGAGCACAGCTGCGACGAGCAGTATCTGTGTCAATTCTGTGAGCATGAAACCAATGATCCAGAAGACCTGCACAGCCACGTGGTGAACGAACACGCGTGCCGACTGATAGAGCTCAGCGACAGCTATCATAACAAGGAGCGTGGACAGTACAGTCTCATAAACAAAATCAGTTTTGACAAATGCAAAAACTTCTTTGTATGCCAAGTGTGTGGCTTTAGGAGCAGGCTGCATACAAACGTCAACAGGCATGTAGCTATTGAACACACCAAAATATTCCCTCATGTTTGTGATGACTGTGGAAAGGGCTTTTCAGGTATGTTGGAGTATTGCAAGCATTTAAGCTCTCATTTATCTGAAGGGATTTATTTGTGTCAATACTGTGAATATTCAACAGGACAGATTGAAGACCTTAAAACCCATTTGGATTTCAGGCATTCAACAGACTTGCCGCATAAATGTACTGATTGTTTAATGAGATTTGGAAATGAAAAAGATCTTCTAAGTCATCTTCAGATACATGAGACAGCTTGATTACTTTCTTTCCCTGCAATCAGCTTGTTAGGATTGGAATTAAAAATACGATATTAAATACAGTTTTAACAGCACTTGTACAATTCTAATGTTTTTACATCATCAAAACATGTAAGACGACTTGGTGTTACAAATTTCCTTTCCTAGGAGTTTCAGTAGGTATAATCACATGTACAGTGTGACAGATCACATTCTGGGGGGAGGGACGGTGGGAGTAGTTGCATGTTGTAATAATTCCAGTGGTTATCCTGCACTTTCACATGAAAGGTACATAAGGAATAAGCTTAGAACATTGGCGTGTCTTTCTCCTGGGGGGTACCTGTCCTACCTCATCGTTTGCTTTCTGTCTTTGGTCAGTGTTCAGTTTCAAATCCTGTCCCAGCAGTGCCCGCATCGCTTTTATTTCCTTATTTACCTTCACTTGCTGTCTTTGTTTTGATGCATGAAGGAGACAGGTACTGCTTGTGTGCAGATGGAGATGTGTTCTAAGGAGTAATTCTAAGGGGATATGTGAAGCGATCCAGCTGAGACTGTACAGTGTGATTTTCATATCTAAAGCCTTAGTTTAGCTCTGAAATATGTCACCAACCTCATTTGGAGAAAGCCTTTATAAATAAACTAGTTAATAATTATTATAATTCTGTAGATTTATAATTAGCTTTCCACAGCTAATAATTTGAGGAAAGTCATTTTAAGTCTGTATGTGTTAAACTTCTATGTACTGGTTCAAAATGCTGGTATACTTTAAAAAAAAAATAGCTTTAGCACAGCTATTCTGATTAATGCCCGAAGAGCATTATCTATCTACAGTCTTCCTAAGTGAATTTTTAAGCTTCATTCCATAGCTGTATTTCTCAGTGACTGATTGTACAGATAATTAAGGGTGAGGTCATTTAGATTGTGTTAGCTTTCAGGGTGAAATAATCCATAAAATAGTGGTGGAGTTCGCATTTCTGTACTGATTGTAAATTTGTAAGATTGTCTGATGCAAGTATTGTATAATTAATATATAAAACATTTCTTGATTGGTGAGATTTGGTGTTATCAGCTCCAAGGTGTGCAGGGGACTTAGCACTGGAGTTTTAAAGCTATAAAAATTGGCTGAATATAGTGAGTTCATGGAATTTCTGATGTCTAGAGAAGTATTTCGGGAACATCTGAAAATGAGCCATTTATTACTTGTTTAGTAGGAGGCAAGACTTATTTTCGTTGTATTGAAATGCTGATTTAATACCAAATCTTACATGTAATCTTTGAAAAGGACAGCCCAGTTGTATCCTGACTGTATTTTTTTTAGTTTGTTGCATAGGCAACAGCAATGTCTGCAGTAGGATCACTAATTTCATATTGCCTGGTTCACTCTGGCTTAATATAGTAGCAATAATATAGCTTACGGAGTACTAATAAGAATTATTCCATATATGGAGGGTTGATTTTGCTCATGTGGATATAACAGAGTGAGGGGGGGATGCTGGAGCTTCTCTTCCAGCCTTCTCTTGGTGACTCAGGACTCCAGGGTGGCTTCCTGTTGACTTAAGTTATCTCAATTTCTAATCTCTAAAATGGGAATTAAAAGAATATGCCACAGGAGTGATATGAAGGCAGATTCCTAACTGAAATGCACGCCACGGTGTCTAGTTAAGAAATACATTCATGTTTTACTTAGGTTGGATTTTACAAATAGGGGACTGCGGTGTGGTTTTTTTTTTTTATTTTGTGTATCAGAAAGTAAATGCAAGTGTATGTGACCAGCTGGTCTCACTGCACCTTAGCGGGAGCACAAATAAGTTGCTTGTTTCTACGTGACCAGCGTGCTAAAATGAGAAAGGTATGTAGCGGAAGAAAAAATAGGTCATGAGTGGAGTGTGTTTAGAAATTGGAGTGCCAAAAGGAGTGACTGTAGGCGTGGGGACAGCCTGTTATTCCTGGGGACGGCACTGCGTGGTGGCTGTGAATTCAGAGCTGGGTGGAAGGCCAGGTTCCTGCACCGGGGTGAGCTTGGGGCATGCTAGCACTGCCGGACACCGAAGTGCTCGTTAGCATTAATTCATCAGTCCTGGGTTAGAGATACCAGCTGGGGTGATCAGAGGCTGGCTGTTCATGTTGTTCTTCGGTAAGCCTTTCCGTTCCAGCTGTTTCTTACACTGATACCTGCAGGGTTCCTCTGCTGCAGTGAAGCTCTCTGCAGTCAGGGTCACATTGGGAAGTAGGTTTTGATTCTTTGCATTCGGGCATTTCAGTCCGTAGCTTAAATCTGCGTTGAGTACCACAGCTTCTGGGAGCGTGTCGGCTACCAAACGAGAGAATTTCTTTATCTGGAAGATTTGTGGAGTTTAAAGCAATATTAAAATCCTGCTCATTATTGCAAGAACCTACAGCACAGTGACCTACTGCTTCTCTAGTATCTCCCCGATGCTTATTGAGTGTCGTTGATTTTCACTGTCCTTTGTGCTGCTTTTCTTCTGCTCTTCCATGCAGATGTACCACATGTACAACGATCGGTGCTTGTGAACCCCAGGCAGCGTTTGTCATCTCAGCTAACGGTGTCTGATGAAAGAGCCGTGCTGCCGGCACCAGGCACCAGCCCCTGCCTCCTGTCTTTTCGTTGAGGCTCCCGGCACCAGGGAGAGGGGCTCTGGGGCCAGGGGTGCGGGAGGGGCCCGGGCTTCAGACAGCTTTCATGTCCAAATGTCCCTGCTGCCAAGTGGCTGCACCTAACCTGGTGACTGGGGAAGCTCTGGCAAAAAAGTAAAATGATTTAAAAAAAAAAATCGTAACCCCGACAGCTGCAATGGGCATAGAGGGGCTACTTCCCCTCAGGGTCCGGTCTCCATTTCGTAGGTGGCCGTCCCCCTCCGCCCTCCCTGCAGATGGCGGCCGCCGCTCCGCCCGCCCCGCGGACCCTCACTAACCATGGCGGCCGCCGCTCTGCTGCCGCGGGCGGAGCCGGGAAGTGGAGGGGGATGAGGCGGAAGCGGAAGTGACGTCAGCCAGCGGCCCGGCGGCGGGGCAGGAGGCGGTGGCGGCGCGGCGGGCCCCGCCGGCGGCGCGGCGGTTGCCTGGTAACGGCGGGGCCCGGGGAGGGAGAGGGGTCGCGGCCTGCTCCGCTGCCCGTCCCGCTGTGATGCAGAGCTGCGCGGGGAGCTGCGGCCTGGCCTCGTTTGGCTCCGTCCGCGCTGCCCGGGCCTGTCCGAGGGAGAAAGCTGTGACCTTTAGGCTGGAGCGGGGTTAACGTGGGGGGCTTGGGGTGAGGCGTGCTTGGAAACGAGCAGTACGAAATCGGTGCTGAAGCCGTGCTCGTGCTTCGTGAGCAGCTGTCAGCGTGTGTGGTGAGGAAGGTTAAGGGTTTGCCAGCATAGTGCCTTACTTCCATTTGTTATGTTGTTTAATTAGCGGCTGAGAACACATTGATTTTTCGCTGACGTGGTTTCCCTGCGTGTTTTGGTCACTTTATGCAACTTTCCCCACAGTTACATAATGGCGGAAGCCACCGTGTCCCCGCTGAAGCACTTCGTGTTGGCCAAGAAAACCATCACTGCCATCTTCGAGCAGCTGCTGGACTACGTCACCGAGGGGGCCGCTTTTGTGGAAGGTTGGTTTTTGGCTTGACACAAGGCCTGGTCCATTGCTTTGAATTGGCTTTACGGCAGCGCAGCATGCGTTGTGATACACGTCAGTGTGCTGCTCGTGTAAACGTATGCCTTCAGAAATCATCATGTCTTTTGCTTGAGGAAAGTGAAATCTTGTGCTAGCATCAGGGCTTAGGATGTTTGTGCCTAGTAACAGCTGCCTGCATCGCGTGATGGAGGCTGCTTTCTGTGATGGCGAAAGCTGAGCTACCTCATGTGGTTCAGGAACATTTACAGCTCTGTTTCCGTTCCTTATACATAGAAGAAAAGCACAGACAGGCTCTGCTACCTTCTTATTAGGTTGGTCCACCTAGTAGGAGGGTAGATCATAAAGACACAATGCAAAGAACCCCTGGTTACGACACCCCAGTTTTCAGCAATGTGGAGGCGGCGTGTGTTGCCACACAGGTTGGTTGCTCATGGCCCTGCTGAGCTCTGCACTGAGAGGACAGCCCAGCCCAGCTCCAGCATCCATGACACTCCTCGTTTTGGTTTCTGGAAGAGGCAGTGTTGCAAGGAACAGGGCCAGGCAGTAAGCCTTTGGGTGCAGCCTGGCGTGCTGTGAAGAGGGTCCTTCACGTTCTGAGATCTGTGCATTCTGTTTAAATGTAGATAGGATATAACTTTAGCAGTGAGTCTGTTGATTCATCACTAGTGATTTGACATAAGTACTAAGTGCTGTGTGGAACTGTCAAACGACAGGCTAATATCAGGGAGTTTGTTTTGTTTTCTTACCGCTGTGTCATTAAAGTTTAGACATATCTTCAGCATGCAGGGTGTTGATAACGTAGATCCCATATCCCAGTATGTGGGATACAAGCACTCTGTGTGTACAGCGCTCTGTATGTGATAGCTTTTGTTCTTTTTTCCTATGTGTAGCAACATACAGGAACCCAGAGCTTGAACGTGTAGCAACAGAAGATGAATTAGCAGAAATACAGGCTTATAAAAAGAAGTTAGCAGTCATCGGTGAGGTGCTTTCACGGAGACACATGAAAGTGGCATTTTTCGGCAGGTAATGAATGAAACTACCAGAACTTAATTTGATCTCTTTCAGAACTTCATGTCCATGTTTGCAACTTATCTGTACCAGAATTAGTTCTTCATTGTACGATTATTCTTTGAACATGTTCACTCCTACCCTAATGAGTGCTAAATATTTCTGTAACACCATCTTGTTCCATTTGCATAGTTTAATTATGTACGTCTTGTTACATGTTTTTATTGATAAATTATGTGAAATAATTATTTTCCAGAGGTCCGTTATTTGGCTTAGGAAGATCAGAGTTAGTTACCTTCTCCTAAATGTTCTGTTTGCTTAACATGGTGGTTTTGTTTGTTCAGTGTATTTGCTGTACTGCACTGCTGTTTGTAAGAACTTTTGTGGTGTGTGTTATAAGTACTGAAAAACAAAACTTGGAGCTATTCATTTCCACATATCAGCAACTGAAGAAAAATAGAGAGTGTTAGAGGCCCTCGCCTTGCTGGTTGTGCCATTAGTTGGATAGGTCTGCGTGGTGATTAGGGATAGCAGTAACAATGCATTATATGGCATGCAGATAAATCTGGGTATAATGTGAATTTCTGCTGTCCTGGAACTACTAACAAGGAAAAATCCTAGTTCACTGTCTTTGGTATTATTACAGATTGAGTATCAAATATTTGGCATATTTAGTTAGCATTTTCAAAGTTATAGATTACTTAAATAGTTACATATATTTTCTGGAATATGACTCTTCATTTTTTAATTTAAAAAAATTGCACTGGTATTGAAAAAATATGTACAGCATTGGGTGTTGTTTGTGGCTGTGCTCTCACTCTGCTAGCAATAGTTCTGTTGTTCAAAGAAAAACGATGAAAGGAGCTGGGATAAATAAACTGCTTGTATCTGAACCTTGGCATTTCACACAGTTAAAAGCTGAATGCAGTTACAAGCTGTGCTACAAGGTGAACGTTGCTTTTGCAAGTTCAGCACAGGAAGGAGAGGGTTAATTAAACCTTAACCTGAACTATCCCTCTGACATCTTGAATAAATTTGTAAAGTATTGTACAGTGAGTCCTGAACTTACCTGCTCGAGGAAGTAGCTCCGTTAACGAGTTGCAGTCCGTGCTTACTCCACACTACTGTGTAAGAGTTAAGTCTCAGATCTTTATGGGTGAGGGCTAGTGCAAAATGGGGCAGTGCTGAGAACTTCCCGTCCTTGTAGAGGCGCTGAGTTGGTGAAAGGTTGCACTGAATCAAAACTACAGGGGTTTAACTGAGCTACTTTTTCTGTCTGAAAGAAGGACAAGACTAAGTTCCATGATTAAAGACAGCATTTGCGTTATAAGGATTGCATGCAAGAAATAAGTTTGAATATCTTTTGGCACGCTACTTCACAGCTTCCTTTGGAGATCTTGATTAAGTTGAGATTCTTGTTGATTAAATTGTTGTGAGTTGGCTGTGATGAGAATTCCCAGCCAGCAATACTTGGAGACGTATCTCAAGGCATTGGTACAGTGCTCCTTTTGCACTGCATCTAACGCTTACAGGGCTATGTCAGAAACAGTGATTCCTTCCTGACTGGTGCAGATCAATGTTTTCTGAAGGCAGTATATTAAGTTACAGAGGTGGTAATTTCACAAACATTTTAAGGAGTCACTGTTAATGCCACCATAGAGGCTGCTAAGTCCTCCTCTGTCCCTGTCATGCAACCTTTTCCTCACGTCCTTCTCCAGCATCCCCGGAATTACTCCCTTAGCTTTGCTGTGAGCAGGAATGTGGGCTCATTACCTGATCAAAACTTAATTCTGTCCAAAATATTACTTAGGTTTTCCATCAGTTCCTTTCTCCAGGAATTCCAGTGCTGGCACAAGGCAGAGGGCAGGCTGCCCCTTCTGTGGGGCAGGGTGGTGCAATGCTTTGCATTGATCTGAGGCATCGTTTTAGGCTCGATGCTTTTTCTGGTGCAGCAAAGTTGAACTGTTGTGGTTTGGTTTTTTTTGTTTTGTTTTGTTTTTTCAAGTTCCTTATATAGACACAGGTATGCCAGGTAAAGGCTGCCTTTCCAGTACAGGTTGGGCTTGTTCAGCTGGTACAAGTTATGCACATGGAAGTTGGCTTTCTTGGTTGGATAGACAGTATTGGTATCAAGAAGGAGTGTTGGAATTGCTGTTCAGGTGAACTTTTCCTGCACTGCCTATTCTTTTCTGGCAAGCCATGCTGAAGTGGTTTGATGCTCTCTCATCCCCCCAAAAAAGTGTGGGCCTAATGTGATTAAATGGGAGTGCATTCAATTTGAAAGAAAGGAATGCTTGATGCTGCTTCACTGTGCTCAAAGTGCTCTCATTTTCTTTTTCTTCAGAACGAGCAGTGGAAAAAGTTCAGTCATTAATGCAATGCTGTGGGATAAGGTACTTCCTAGTGGGATTGGCCATACTACTAACTGCTTTCTCAGCGTGGAAGGGACTGATGGAGATAAGGCCTACCTCATGACAGAGGGATCAGATGAGAAGAAGAGCGTCAAGGTAGAGTTCTTGAATGATCAAGGCCTTTTTTCACAGGAACCTTTTCTCAAAAGATCTGTCTTTTTAACAACAATTTGAAGTCTAATGAAAGTGTAAGGATAACTCAGCTTTCATTTTAAAGCTAGCAGATTAAACTATTGTACTTCAAAATGTTATTGCATGTTTCAGAGAAAACAACTAAGGTGTGTGTCGTTGTAGCATAGAATATATCGAGTGATCTATTTTTGTAGGACTGTCAGTAAGCTCTGTTACTTGCTAAAGATTAACAGTGTCTCTCTGGTTGGCTTTAGGGCACTTAGCTTATTTAACTGCTCACAGTGATGCCTTAAAGCTCCGAGGCAAACTCGTGACAGCTCTCAGTATCACACGTTGCAGCCCTGTGAGGAATACCACTTTGTGGCTCAAACGAAACTCCCCTGTGGTTTTTGAAGCACAACTCATTCTTTAAGTAGTAGTGAGTCTTGAGAACATGGAAAAAAGCAATGTTTTTCAAGAAAGGCTCTAATACTCACCAGAATTGACTATTGCCCTTTTGACAGGTTTGCGGGAGGGCCGAGTTAGGCTGGTTTGCAGACTCGTGTGTGTTACACACTGCATGTTTGTCTTCTCTCTTCATGTTCCTGATAGACAGTCAATCAGCTCGCTCATGCACTTCACATGGATAAAGATCTGAAGGCTGGCTGTCTGGTCCATGTCTTCTGGCCCAAGTCCAAGTGTGCGCTGCTGAGGGACGATTTGGTCTTAGTGGACAGGTATGCTTTCTGTTGCAGTGAACGCTTCCTCAAGTAAATATGTCACCACAGCCTTTAAAAAAGAGGCTTGCTTGCTGATTGCTTCTGCTCTGGTTAGCAGGTTGCAAAATTACTGAGTGGCGCTTTTTTTTCCCCTCCTTTCCTAAGAGCACATTGCTTGTTCTTTTGTACGTGGTGCTGCCTGTCATGGCTCCACTGATTCCGGCGTTGTGGCGGTTGGAACAAACAGGTTTCCTGTGACTGCTGTAGGAGGGACTCACTTTTGGCTGAGCGTGCTGCCACCTTTAAAGCAAACAGTATGGAAGCACCAGGGTTGATGCAGCTGTAAACCTTTTGCTCATTTGCTGTCCTTAAATGCTCCAGACCGATCATGTGAAGCAGCAGCAGCCTGGACTTTGTATCTAAAAGCTAATTTTAAGGGTTGCAGGACGTGCATGTCACACTAGCAAGTGCCCTGAAAATGGAACTGTCACGGTCTGTTAATGTGGCCTGTGTGTTGAGCTGACATTTCCCATGGTCTGAACCAGAAATAACTGAGGTTTTGCAAACATGAGGTAATGCTTATGTTCCACTTGTTTTTGAAAAACTGACGCCTTTATAGTCCTAGCTTCATTTTAATCATTATGTTATGCACCTTTTGCCTGTTTTTGTAACTTAAAATACGCCTTTATTAGTGGAAAAACATGTAATGAACAACTGTTCTTTTTGATTACAATCTAAAACTTGGGAAGTGGGGAGGAAGACCATTCTGCCTGGATTGCTGACAGATTGCCTGGCACCTTTTTGGCTGTTAGGATCTGCGTATTTATTCATTGCATTTTGTAATGAGTTAATGATCAAATAAGTGACTGATAAGTGCTAAACGGTAATGAGCTTTTTCTTTGCCTTAAGCTTGAGTTGAGCATTAGACTGAAGGTATGAAACTTCATATCTTACTATAGTGTCCTTAGACGATCCCAATCTATTTTCATCACTCCATAAAAATAGAGTACTCTGTTGCTGGATAAATAAGAGTTTGTTTTCTGATATCAACAGCCCTGGCACAGATGTGACTACAGAGCTGGACAGCTGGATTGACAAATTCTGCTTAGACGCTGATGTGTTTGTCTTGGTTGCCAATTCTGAATCAACTCTCATGAACACGGTATGGTGTGCAATGACTTCCCGTTAGTTCTTTGTTTAATGTTTAAAATGGAAACGGTCAGCAGTGGCTTTTTTTCTGTGGCTCCAGCCATAGAAGCTCAAGCAGGAAATGCAACTATATTGTGGTTCAAGCTAATATAATTCAGTTGAAGAATACAGTTAGAGATGAAGAATATAGCTTCTGGTCTAGAAACCAAAGTTGGTGTGGTGGATGAGAGTATCACGGTAGTACAGCTAAGGAAGACTTCACAGTTTCAGCCAGGCATCTTACTGGGAAGAAAAAAAGATACTGTCACGTCATGTTTTATGTGTCTTTTCTCTTTCTCTTCCCTAACAAATATTGTGACTGTCACATAGTTGGGAACAAAAGTGAGAAAAATTGAAGGAGATTCAGGTTTGTAACAAAGCAGCAGAAAAACAGTAAATGACATGAGAGATGTATAGAAAAGTTGATTTTTGTTGTTGTTGTTGTTGTGGTGTTTTCTGAAATATTTGTTTTGGAAGCTTTATTAATTGTACTTCTGCCCATTTTTAGACAAGTTAGCTTGTATCGTTGGCATCAGTTTTAAGACACTTGATGGCTTTTGAGCTATCATAAGCCTTTTTTGTGTGCTGGATGTCTGTGGTTTTCAAAACTAATGAATTATTTCTAGTATGAATCTTTTAAAAAGCCTGTTTATATTCAGAATCTCACAGAAGAACGCATTCAGTTTCAGATGCCTGGAAAGTTTTCCATTTGTGTTTTAATTCTTAGGAAAAACATTTTTTCCATAAAGTGAATGAACGGCTTTCTAAGCCAAATATCTTCATCTTGAACAACAGATGGGATGCCTCTGCATCAGAACCAGAATATATGGAAGATGTAAGTGACTTGGTGGCTCTTGATTGAATTAATTATACATGTACACAAAGATATGCTAATATAT
Organism: Numida meleagris; assembly: GCF_002078875.1. Classification (NCBI taxonomy): domain Eukaryota; kingdom Metazoa; phylum Chordata; class Aves; order Galliformes; family Numididae; genus Numida; species Numida meleagris. Next base: position 6,651,870 of record NC_034412.1, read on the forward strand.
TTGTATGTGTGTGCTTTTATGCATGTGGGGGTATATATCTATATAAATTGCCAAGATAATACACTTATTAGAATGAAAACTACAACTTTGTCATAAGACAAAGTGAGAGGATCAATTGCTTGATCCAAAAATGGAAATAACTTGCTGCTTTGATTCAAACTGCAGTGTATGCAGGCAGATAATGCAATGGAAGGCTTGTTTAGAACCTGTGTCTTCCATGCTAAGCTCACTTTAAATGTTCTTTGTGTTACCTTTTAATTTTGTAATGCTAATGCAGCCTGAGGGTACAGATGATACACGTTAAAGCATGTTGGAGTAGCTGTCAGTGTGCTCTTCAGCTCCTTCTGAGGGCATCTGACTTGCAGGAATACTCAGTACTCTGCATGTGGGGAATGAAGCAGTTACTTCAGTACCTGGCTGAGATCAGTAACGTTCACAAATAAAGACAGTTCTGGAAGGAAATACATTTGCTTCCAGGACTGATTAAGTGATTTAAAAGCAGCTGCTGCATCAGTGGGATTAAAAGGCATCTACTGTCTAAGGATGGTTCCACACTGGGCACAGATGTTTTCATTTGATGACAGCTCCATTGTTTCTGCCTTTTTCTCATGAGCTTTTCACCTCCCCCCCCCCAGGTGCGCAGGCAGCACATGGAGCGCTGCCTGACTTTTCTCGTTGATGAGCTCAAAGTTATCGATCCTGTAGAAGCGAGGAATCGCATCTTTTTTGTGTCAGCAAAGGAAGTCCTGAGTGCCAGGAGACAGAAGGCCCAAGGAATGCCAGAAAGTGGTGTGTAGGAACTCTTTTCTTTTTCCTCAAATGTCTTAAAACCTGATAAAAGCGATGAGGATAGTCATCGTCGTGTTGTTCTCTCCCTTATGGTCTGCTGTGTTTCACAGGTGGAGCGCTTGCTGAAGGGTTTCAAACAAGATTCCAAGAATTCCAAAATTTTGAGCAGATATTTGAGGTATTTATGATGGGCTATTTTAACTGCCTCTTTTACTGATGCGAAGGTAACTTTTGTTTTTGCGTAGCTGAATTTTACTGAACGTGACCTTGGTGAATAAGTGGAGGAGTGTCAGCTATTCCAACCATGTGACAGCTTGGCCTTATCTTCTGGCTGTGTTCATCAGTTCTCTCTTAGAATAGCAGGTAGAACAGAGGGAAGGGCTCAAAACTGGACTCTAAGCTCATGTTTTGAGATCTCAATACCAGTATAGTATAGAAGATAAGAAAAGAGACTGCTCTTAGAAATGCTTGTATCGCTTAGTAACTGTTAGCTGCTAAAATGCCTGCTGTACTGCAAGACTTATTCTGTTCTGAATTTGTAGCTTTGTAATTTGTTATTGCAATCCAGCACTCAAACAGTAAGGTACTGTGTTTCACTAATGTAAAAGTAAATATTTGCTTGCATTTTTAAAGCCAGAGTTTTGAAACTATCACCGTTATCTACCTCTTAGCTCTGATCCTCTGAACACTAACACTCTTTTTGCATCCTTGGTGCTGTACTGGAACGGCCCTTCACCTTCAGTTCAGCTGTATTCATAGCTGAGTTCACGTGTTCTTCAGCAGTAGGTCTGGCTAGATAATTGGTTGGTTTCTGTGTGATAGGATCCATTTATCTTATGGAACTTGATAACTCTAAAGCTGTTCTTTGTTATCTTAAGTTGGGGTCTTGGATATGCCTTGATTGTTCAGGCTTTATCTGCACTGTTATCGTGGATGTCTGAGACACTGAAGTAATTAGTTCAGAATACAGGCAGCACATAAATACACGAGACTTGAAGTTTCTTGCTTGGGTCACTACTTGGAGCCAAGCATGCATTTTGGTTTGTAATTTTTGTCCTTAGACTTATAGTAGGAAACTTTCAACTAATAGGGAAAAAGTGGAAATTGAAGTTTTTTAAATCAAGTACTGTCGTGTATTTTTGCTCTGTGCTGTATCCAAAGCAGTTCTTTCTCTACAGAATCTCTCATCATTACAGTTATGCATTCAACACAGGATATTTTAAAATTGGTAGGCATGTGACTATTAAATTATTTGGTGTTATAAATCAGCACATCGGGAAATGAGATTTGACAGTCTCAAGCTGGGCCACTAAGATGAGAATCTTCTGTCACAAGGTCACAGCCACCAAAATGATCTGTCCTGAAATCACAGTGAACATGTTGCTACATCCACTGAACTGTATGCAGTTGTCTTTAGTGGATATTCTACATAAAACCACAAACCAGTTATGTCACGGGCTGTAGTAGTTGCAGAGGTGCTTCACCAAACAGAAATGGTGTGTGGAGGAGTGGGAAAGGCACGCAGGGCAGAACAGTAATTCTGGCTGTAATTTAGAATGAATAACGCAGCCTGAGTTAGTACCCTGCTGCAGCGTCCTTCCCTAAACTAAAAGACTGTCTGGCTCTACTGGAAGGCATTATTAGACTTACAGTAGGTTTGGTTATGTTATTGGAACATTGAAAGCTTTTATCTTTGTTTCAGTAGGTGGTTATTTACAGACTAACAGCAAAAATGCTCCTGTCCTCCTCTTACCTTTTCCAGTCATGTAATCAACCTTTGTGTTTTTCCTAGTGCTCTAACTGGGATTGTCAGGTTGTGTTGTGAGTGACTGTCGTCCTTTTACCCACCGCATGCTAATGCTGGGAAGACTCCTTCCTCTGTGTCTCTAGTCTAGCTCTAACAATGTGCTGATATTTCTGAAACTCTGGCCTTTCACTGCTGATTTCTAGATCTGCTTCATCGAGGAACGGGGAATGCATCTTATTCATTTTGTTTCTTTTGTTTTGATCTATTATTTGTAGACAAGTGGAACTTATTTTTACGGCTAAGATCACAGGCAAGTCTTTTAAAAGCAACATAAGCATTGTTTGTGCTATCACAGATTAAGAATAATAATAGGAAAAAAAACCCACACAAACCACCACCACCACAAAAGAGATCTGATCTAAGGAAACTACCTGCTTGCTTTCTTCCCCCTGGGTACAGAAGATCCTGCTGCTTTGTGGTGACAGTGCAGGCTGAGCTCCAGCAACTTTTATTGGCCACATGGCTCATGATGTTCAGTTACTCGAAGTCCTGATTTATGGCTAATCACAACTGACCTGCTTTTGCCCACCTCAAATATTTGTAGATCTTGTCCATCTATTTTCTGTAACACCTGAATTGCTCTACAAAATTCAAGATTGCAGATTGATCAGAAATTTTTAGAGCACTCCGTGCTGATAGATTTAACACTTCAGTAATATGTTAAGGACTGTTGGGCGACTTTTCTATCCTGTGTGATAGTCTTTGTTTCTCATTCCTAATTGTGTAGTTTGTGCCTGGACTGTCAGTATTGACAGAAGCATGTAATGTTTTTATTGACACAGAGCTGCTTCTTGAAGCTATGAATATTTATTGCAACAAAGAGAACTCGAGCTAGGCAGCATTGCCAGGAGTCATGTTAGACGTTCATCGTCCCCAGTACACAGTTTGGGGAGTTTTCTGAAGAGCTAGATCTATCTAACATAGGCACCGAGTTGGGTTTTTGTTTTCATTCTGCATTTGTTTTAGACAAAAATCCTCTGCACATTACTGTGAATAAACGTGAAGGTAGAGATCTGCTGCTATGGATTCATTTGAGATTTCAGTTCTGTTGTCTTTTGATTTCTGTATATTTTCTCTTTTTGTTTCCCATGGGCTTAAGTTCATGCTAATAGCAGCAAGTGCTTTCTGACAGTGAAATTCCAGAAAGTGTTGGTATGGAATTGCAGTAATGTGTTGTGGCTTGGGCTCCTCGCAGGAGTGTATCTCGCAGTCAGCCGTGAAAACCAAGTTTGAACAGCACACTATCAGAGCTAAACAGATAATAGATACTGTGAAAAACATTATGGACACCATAAACGTGGCTGCAGCTGAGAAAAGGTAGGTGTGTTGGGGGGCTGGTTGGTGTTGGTTTCTCTAGGTCATCCAAGGAGCCATTTCTGTGCTGGTGGTTTCTTGGGTCGTTTTGGACTGTAAAATGCATTTCTTTTTTTTTTTTTCCATTGGTAAGAAATGGAGAATTTCTCTGGTGTGTCAGTCAGACTGCTGTTCGCAGTGTTCTCCCTTTGCTCATGGAAATAGCTCTTAGTGCTTACGATAGTAATTCATCTTTTCTCTCTCGTAGTTCCATATGTTCTTGGACATTTGGATATGAATGGTTTTTCCCCACTTTTGCCGCTGCTTCTTTTCTCTCTCGTGCACAGCAAAGTTGCTGTTGTTTAATCCTTTCCATCCACCTCCTTTCTGTGTCTGTTAATAGAGTGTCTCTTTATGTCCCAACAGACTCCTCTATGCCTGTCAAACATTCATCTTCCCAAACATAAATGCACTGCCGAACTGCCTCTGTACATATTAATCTGTCTCCTTTCTCAGATGCTATGAAAACCTGCTGTGAAACTATTGGAAAATACTTTGATTCCTCCTTCTTTTTGTCAGTGGGCCAACCCAAACCTGTGCAGTGACCCCTCCTAGTCTGAATTGTCTTTTGTTGTAACACTGATCCTTGAAGATACAACTGCTGTAGATTTCAAGTGTGTTTTACTTAAACGATAGCCTAGCACCTTTGAATAGGGTTGTTTGTGACAAGGTTAGTTTCCACTGCCTCCTGTTTGCTCTGCAGGGCCATTGGGCTCATGGCCTTGGTAAGGAGCTGTCGAATGGTGCTGGTGAGCAGCAGTAGGACAGTCTGATCAGATTTATCTTTTCTTTCTTTTTTAATCAGGAAGGGCTAAGTATTAAAGGCCCCTCCTTTCTCCTCCTCCTTTATTTAGTTCCAACTCCAAAAGCTAATTTTTAAGATACATCAGAGCCCAGTCATTAGAGTTCTATTCAATCAATGCAGCCTTTAAGTGCTCTTGTAAATTTAATATCTGCATTGCAGTCATTCAGAAGCAGTCAGTGTCTCTGCTCTGTTCCGCCGCTGTCACTTCGCAATGTTTTTGGCTGCTCAGTAAACCAGAGCTCGATGGTTCGTGCCTGATGGTACATGCTTGCTTCATTTCTGGGAGAGTTCCTGCTGGTAACGGTGATTTCCTTTCTGCTCCATTAGAGTGCTCTCAATGGAAGAGCGAGAAGACCAGAAGGACAGGCTGGACTTTGTTCGAAATCAGCTGAACATTTTGACGGAAGATACTAAGGAAAAAATCAAGCGTGTTACTGAGGAAGTAGAAAATAAAGTAAGTAATGCAGAGAGGGAGGAGCGTGCGTGTGACACAACATGGCAGATAAATTAGTGAGTCTGTCAGCACGTGGATGCCGAGCAACAGATGAACTTCTTACAAATGACTTCCCTCTCAGCATTAGTGCTGTGGCTAACCGCAGACACTCTGAGCTTCGCCACGGTTTGATCTGAAGTTCTGCCCTGACCATGGAGCTGGACGAAGCAGACCTTCAGCTTGAGTAGATGTGAATTTTGAAGAAACCTGGATTAGAAGTGTTTGGGATCGGCACTTCTCAGGGTGGTAGCATAATTTGGGGGGCTTTTTGCTTTCCTGAATTTGGAGACAATGTTTTTATTCAGAGAGCGTATAAATGAATGTAGACTATCAGATTATATTAGTCCAGGATGCTTGGCTGGACTAAAGACTGAAGTATTTGATAAGACATTGTTTTAATTCACATCCGCAGTACTAATTGGTGTGTAAGAGATTGCTAGACTGTAATCCACCTCTCCTGTTTGTGTCCTGAGCATACAAGAGAAAAAACACTGAGCATCTCCAGTGTCTGCTGGGGAAAAATTGCATTACCCGTGGCCTCTGGCATCCTGATCAGCTCATCTGAAACTGCCTGTGGTTGTAAGGAGAAGCCTGCAGGTTTTACCTCTGGACTGGTGGAATTTTTCTGGTTAGCTAGCATGTGTCCTTCTGCTCCTAAATTCATTGTTGCAGAAGCTGATTGAAGGGAGTAGATGTGGCCTTGAAGTGTCCTGACAATAGCAGGTCACAGCAGTGTCAGAAATCTCCCAGATTCAAGTGTTTTCCCTTCTGGACAGCCATCCCTTTCAGTCACTGGCAGAGGTACGTGCCCCACCCCAAGCTTGCGAGTTACATTTGAAGTGTCATCTATGTTCCATTTCAAACAAAAAAAAAAAGACACAGGATGGCAGTCCTTGCTGCATGTCAGGTAACTGAATTATTGGTTTTAACTGTGTTAGTCCAGAAGCCTGTTTCCACTCTGTCTGGCAAAGATAGGAGAGGCATTGTACTGTTTTGTCTTTCAGGTCTCCTCTGCCATGACTGATGAGATTTGCCGACTTTCAGTTCTAGTTGATGAATTTTATTCAGACTTTCACCCTTCTCCTCAAGTATTGAAGCTCTATAAGACAGTGAGTTTTCTTTGTCTTTCCTTTAACTTCTATATTTTCATAATTTGCAAATCATTTTATTTTATGATACGCTCTCTGCCCTGTCCTGGCTCTGCAAAATGTCCAGAGCAAGCAGACTCCATAGGTGTTGCTGGAATTGGTATATCTCTGGGTAGACCAGTGAAACTGGCTATTGAATTGTGGCTGACTGCTTTGTAGGGCAGCATGGCAGTAGTTTGCTCTTCAGTGGCACATTTTTATTGAAAATGCATGCTTTTCCATACGCCTTTTCATGATAACAGGCCTAGAGAAATCCTCCCTGTGTCACTTTAGTTAGGTTTTCAGCCACTATGTGCTATTTAAAGGCATGTTATTTTCTTGGTAACCTGCTTTTCTTCCCACTGCAAATAACAACACTTAATGTTTAACATACTTGTGAACTACGTGATGTCATTGATGAGCTAAACAGAAGATGATGAGCGTATATTCTTTATAAAACTTCAGGAACTCAACAAACACATTGAAGACGGTTTGGGAAAGAACCTGGCTGATCGTTGCTCCAGTGAAGTCAATGAGTCCATGCATCAGTCACAGCAGGAGATCATTGGTAATATGGGAAAAGCAGAACGTTGACGTTTTGTTTAGAGAAGGCAATTTAGGAAAATGTGCTTTTAAAATAATTTTCTTTCTGAGCAGGATTTAATGTGTAGACGATACGACAGTAAGGGTAAACCATCCTGGCTCAGGACTGTCTGTTTAGCTCCGTGCTTGTCTCTGGTAACAGCCAGTAACAGATGCTTGGGGAGAAGAAGAATGAACCAGGGTCAGTAGAGTGATCCATGTCCTGCTGAGGGACTTCTGAACCAAAATACAGCATCTGAATGAATGGTTTAAGCAAGCAATAATGGACTTGTCCTTTTGTAAACCCATTTTAGCCATGAAACACAGTAATTGTCACATCATGTTTCTACAGTATAGTCTTCTCTCCAGGTCTCTCCAGATTAACAGGATGGTTTCACAAAGCAGTTGTGGTAGGGTCCTTATTTAGCACACTCTGTTTTTTTGGAGATGTTGAGGATTTTTTGAGGTAGCAATGTTTCCTATGTAATGTTATTGCATATTCATTTCTTCTGCTCTGGTCTGTTTCTGGTAATAAAAGATTCGGAGCAAGATGATTGAATTACAGGAAGCTTTGTTATCTTATTCAGTAACGCTGCCTTTTCTGTATGGCACCAGCAAATGGCTGGATAAACTGGCTGATTCATAGTCATCCTTATCTTTAACCGTTGCTGGAGGTCTTGTCGTTAATTTGTCCTTTTTTGACAGTGGTGCTTTATTACAAGTTGCTGTTTTATCAGAGCAGTGAATGGGTTAGGATCCAGACTGCTGCAATGCCCAAGGATTTTTTTTTCTAGGTTTTTGTTTGGTTGTTTAAAAAGTCAGTTTGGATTCTTGTAGTTCTCAAAGCTGGTCAGCACTGCAAGGATTCTACATGGGAATATGCTGTCAGGCTGTCAGTGTTAGCTCATTGTCACTATTCCGTTTTATTTCTAGAAAACCTGAAACCATTGTTGCCTTCTGGTGCTCAGAATCAGCTCCACTTGCTAATTCCGTGCAGGAAGTTTGACCTCAGCTACGATCTAAACTGCCACAGCCTGTGTGCGGATTTTCAAGAGGATATCATGTTCCACTTCTCCTTGGGATGGACTTCACTCGTAAACCGGTTCTTGGGTCCTAAACATGCTCAGAGAGTACTGCTGGGACTAGCAGATCCCAATTTACAAGTGAGTGCTTCAGACATGAGGCTGACATTTTAAGTGCCTTCTTTTACCTTAATGAGGGTATATTGATTTTTTTTCTTTATTATATACTTTTTAAAATCCTGTTTGCTTCTACTGTTTACCTGCTTGCTGCTGCCTTCCCCTAGTCCCTTTGTGTGAAATATTTTTGCCAGGGATCGTTTTATTGGATTATATTCAGGGTTAAAAGGGAACCAAAAGTCTTTCCTATACTTTCTGCAGATGTTGTCTACGTTCTGTTTTCCCCTGGATTGAACCCTCTGGGGAACTTCTTTATTTGTCACCTTTGGATCTTGAGCCAGAACCCTCATTCTAACCTGGTCCCCGTACAGCAGGGAACTGTCAGAACCTCCACTGCTTACCAGGAACATTGCTCAGACTTCTGTGCTGAAGCGTTCTCTTGAAATGAACGGAACCCTGAATATATGGAAATAAAACCAATCTCCGTGTAGTTCCATAATGCTTTTTACTCAGGCTGCTGTATTCCACTCTTCTAGATCCCTCGTCCCTTAGCTACCACCCCGTCTGCTGCCAGCCTTCCCGCCACCACTCCAGAGAACACATCGCCCGATGATTTCATGGTTCCTTTGGTAATGAGTTTAGCGTCACTGACATCACGGACCTCTATGAGCATCATCGTTGTTGGTGGAGTGGCAAGTAGCATTAGCAACACTCACTGATGGCAAAGATGGGCTGTTCTTTCCTTTCTGGGGTTCCGTACTGTGCAGCATGGAGCACGTAGTAATTCATTAGCACGGCTGGGCTGGATGAGCACATGTAGTACAGTGGATGCAAGGAATCAGACTGTAGTGAGAAACTTGCTGTGATGACACTGAGCATAGCTGGGCATGTTCTGTCTGTGTTCAGTTTCTGAATTGCGGGATGATTTGATAGTGCCTTATGTATTGTTGAACTGGTGGGAGCTTTGCTTTTTCCTTCCTCCTTCTGTAACCTGGATGCTCTCCATGCCAGTGAGGTACCAGCTTATTTGGATAGAGCTGTATTGCTCTGCAGTAATATATTTGCTAATCTAATCTGGTGAAAGGGCCATGAAGACAACAACAGCAAAAAAAAAAAAAAAAAAAAGGTGGAAACAAATAGATTTCCTTATAGTCTAATTCTGATTGCGTTTTGAAGGGCAACTCTTATTTAAGCTAATGAGTCTTCTTTTCAGATTTGGAAAACGGTCGGCTGGAAACTCATCTCTCTCTCCTTAAGTATGTACGGGTTATTGTATCTCTATGAGAGACTGACTTGGACCACTAAAGCCAAGGAGAGAGCCTTCAAGCAGCAGTTCGTAAACTACGCGACCGAAAAGCTGCAGATGATCGTCAGCCTTACGAGTGCAAACTGCAGCCACCAGGTGCAGCAGTAAGTGTTACACGAGATAGGAAACCTTTGTCAGTGTGGTGCTGGGTGGTCCAGTGGGCAGTGGGCTTGGCAGTACGTGGCGTGGGAAGGCAGCAGAATGTTCTTGCAGCTTTAGGGCCCCTTAGCATTTATTGTCAGGGATACTTGTAATATTGTTACGGGGAGATTTTCGAGTGTGAAGCTGTGGACTCAAGACTCTGTTTAACACATTACTTCATGGACATGGGAGTTGGCTCAGTTCTAGTGGAGACTGAGTTTGTCTGCTTTTAGATGAGCATTGCATCAGTCAGTGCTGTGAGCCCTGGGCAGTTTCACTGTGCACGTGTGCTCTGTTTTCTGCCTCAAGGGTTGGTGTGGCCGGGCTCTGAGTGCTGCCCCTGGCTCTTAGCGTGGCACAGGGAGCTGCAGGAGAGAGCGCTTGGCTGCTGCGCTGTGGTACCTGCCAGCATCCTCATCTCAGACTTCATGCCTGTAGATACTCAATGAAAAGCTGACAGGTGTGATGTCAGCATAGACTGTGGTACCTTTTTATGATCAAGGTTGCCTTTTCAATTTGACAAATAGCTAATTCTCCTGATTTGTGCTTTTCTGCAATCCCCTGGCAGCTGGAGGCTTTGGTTGCAGTGTTCTGCTGTGCGCTGTAACGATGTGTGATTTATCCTGTCTTATTTTTGTGGCAGAATTCTGTAAGCTCCGATTACAAACTTGTTTTTCCTGTAGGGAAATGGCCACTACCTTTGCTCGGCTCTGTCAGCAGGTGGATATTACCCAGAAAAACCTGGAAAAAGAAATTGCCCGTCTTTCCAAAGAAATAGATCAGCTGGAGAACATACAGAGCCACTCCAAGCAGCTAAGGTAAGTCTGTGTGTGACTGCCAAGAGCCGGTTCCTGACACTGCTGACCTCAGTGAGATGCTTGCTGTTACCTTCAACCTAAGAGCGAGGCATACACAGGCGCAGAGGGGTGTGCACCGATTCCTCTTTGCTTTACTCACAGCCAAACAGCTCTTTGGTTAAGAGTTAAATAAACACAGGCTTCTTCCAGGGAGGATGAGCGAAGCTCCTGAAATGCTCTCTTTCAGATGATCTTTACCTTACTCTATTGTAGAGGAGAGGTGGCTTTCTTAAAAGTGTTTGTCTTCCATGGGTAAACTGGGGGTGGCACCTTCCCAAAGAACAGGAATGTGCTGGAGCAGCTGCCAGGTCCTCATTCAGTTCAGTCCCATTTTGCTTTTGTCACCAGCAGTAGGTGTTTGTGGAACACACTTCCAGCAGTGGGGGGCTTAGGGACTCACCCAGGAGCAGGTTCAGGCTCCGACCAGAGCAAACGTTCTGGTTTTCTCAGTGCTGTGGGTTTCAGGAATAGAAACCAAATGCACATTTTGCTTCTGCCCTCTCTTTGAGCGTGCTGCATTGAAGTAAACACTTTGCTTTTGTTTGTCTTGCAGAAATAAAGCCATTCACCTTGAGAATGAACTAGATCGCTTTACAAAGCATTTTCTTCAAAAGAGTAAATGAAGCATCATCGTTACCTTTCCTGGTGATCCTTTGTAGGACAAAGTAGAAACGTTACAGATGACGCTTCTCTGTGGAGTCACATGAAATGATTTATATTTTTAATCTTATTTTGATTACACTTAATTATTGTAAAGCTTAATTTGGACTCTGATGGTGAACCAAACTGACGAGCTGTGGGACGCTTAGAAGTGTTACGTTTGTTTTGCAGATTTGGGGTTAAAAATCTTTAACACTCAATTCCTTTGGGCACTCGACAATAAAAACCCAAATCCCTTTTGATTTTTGTTAGTGCTTAGCAGGGGCAAGTCTGGCTTCCTGGCATCCAGGAGTTTACGCAGGGAGAGAGCTTACCACCGCTGTCACTCTCCCATTCTCAGTTGATAAGGAATAGCCAGGGAAGAAGGATGCTGCTTTTTCATTTATCCTTGTTCTGGTTTTGTTTTTTTTTAAGGAAGGGAAGTATGAACTCCAACATGGGGGAAAGGAGTCCGGACCGTTTTGAAAGCAAGTAAATTGGGTTGGAAAGAGGTTCCTGTTCTTGGATAAGGAAACAAAAGGTGGTAACTGTAGAGCAGTCACTCACGAAGCGCAGTACGCTGTAGTTTCCCCACTGGCTCCTGCATCTAGCCGAGTTGGCGTTATTAAGTAAATAGTTGGTGAAGTGGTAAAAGGGTCACTTGTCTCGGAGAGCACAGCTGGAACCCACGTTCAGGTGAAGTGCAGCACAGAAGTGGCTGAGTCGGTGGTGTTGGCCCCATTTTTGCACGCTGGGGGAAAAGATTTGGGTGTCAGGCTTCAGCCAGAGCTCGTGCTGCTGCACTCAGAGGTGGAGGCTGGGTCTGACAGATTTCCTCATGCAGCATCCCGGCCTGTTCCTCGGTTCTGCTGTAGCAGCGATCTGTGCCGTGAGCCCTGTGACAGGTATGTGGGAGGACTTCCACCTCTGCTCACCTCGAGCAGCGCAAAGCCTCTTAACGTGGCTGCTGACATCTGCAATCACTGAGCACCTTCATTTTTCTAACCAGACTTTTTAAGAATAACTTATTTTAGAAGAGAAAGCCTTTTCAGAATATTTATATATTTTTATGGGTGTACTAACAAGACTAATGAAATATTGAAATCTTAAAGAGTTACGGCTTTGCTATATTCCAGTAAATAAGGGCTATCCTAAAAGGAAAGAGATTTTAAAAGCTAATGCTAACGAAACACTGCTAATAACTCGAAGAGGAAGAGCACTGGTTTCACCACAGGGTGCAGTGGTGGTGGTTTGTGACATAGCAGCGTGCAGGAGGCGGCCCAGGTGTTCCGAGGGAAACTGAATACGAGCGTGAGCAGCAGCCCAGCCGTGGTGGCTGTGAGGTTACAGGTGTGGATCGGATCGGTGCTCTTGTCTGAAGCGTTGTTACGGAGATTGTATCAAGATGAAAACTCCACATGCATGTGTTCTGCAGGTATTTATTAAAAAAAATAACTATCTCTTTTCTTCAGTAGTAATGTTACTTCGCAACTGTCTCAGGAGGGGAAATCCACCCCCCTGCTTCCACAGCAGGACAAAACCCATAACCTTTGAGGTTAAATTTTACTAGTGTCTCCCTGCATTCCACCAAGGTGTATTGATCACTTAGTTCAGTGGTGGAGAAAAGAATTAGTGCTACAGCCTTAAAAAAGGAAGGAGCGGAAGATGGCATTGTGCAACAGGAATTCTGCTGTTAAGAATGAAGGAATGTTGTAAAACCAAACAGTTCTGGTTCAGGATTGGTGGCTAACTAACCTCCTGCTCACTTTAGTGCAGCATGACCAGGCCCCACTGAGCTCATTTAGAGAAAAGAATTAACAGTTCCTGAAACATTTGTTGAGAAGGGCATCTTACTTGCACAGCGTTCTGCTGTTTAGCAGAACAGAATGCAGTGCTGCTCTTGCTGATCTACCTCCATGGAGCCCAGGGGAAGGAGCTCCAGCTGCAGGGCAGGGGAGCAGGGGGTGGAGTTGGAAAGGAGCATCCACACCTGGCACCATCTGGTTAAAAGCACTTGTTTATTGGTTACAATATCAACTCATGGCAACATCTTTCACTGAGCCACTGTACAAATACAAAGAAAAGATCCATCGTGGGGAGGAAAAAAAAAAAGCTATAAACAGAGTTCATAGCAAGTGATTTTTTTTTCACAGGGAAGTCTTTTTACAACAGCACTGTTAAAGAACAAATGGCACAAGTCCCTGGTTTTTTTAATAGCTTAAATAAAAGCTTTAAGACTGTTTCTGTATACATACACGATCCAAAGGCAGTGCAGAATCACTTCATAATTGGTAACATGACCGCAGTTATCCAAAGTAGTCAGCAACAAGTGACAAAAGGAACCGAGCTGATGAGAAAGGCCAGAAACTAAAGGCAAATTAAAACCGAGCATGTTTAGAAGCATTTTTGTTTTGGACTCCTTTGGATGTAATATGTACTACAAGTGTTCAGATGCTTTTATTTTTTTTCTTCTTTAAAAAAAAAAAAAAGGAGAAAAACACAAATAGAGCACCATTGTGTGAGTAAAACAGAGGCTTGAAATATCTAAGACTATTCCACCGAAGTCCATATTAGTTAAAACCTAAACATACTGTGTGGTATAAGAATGTCAGGCACATGTAATCTGTTATCAGTTATATCAATTAGTAACACTGTTCACACATTTACCATAACAACACTGCATTAACATTCTGCATGTATTTTACATAACCAGCAATTGGATAAAAAGGCTCGTGGTGCCTCTGAAGTGTAGGAAGTATTTACCAGCATGCATGCCAGATTACTGTATACAAAGTGCACCATCAACCCATGCTTAATTACTTTTACAGGAAATGCTATCTCAAAAATCAGTCATTCTGCTACACAACCATTTATACCAACTATTTGAATTAGCCAATACTTATTCTCACCAACATCTTAAAGCACAGCACTAAACCTAGTGGAGGTGACAGTGTCCTCAGAGAGGAAAGACTAAGCACGCTTGGAATGTTTTCACAATGGTTTCATTCTACCTCAAAGTAACGCGAACTTCATTGTGGGACACGAACTGAAGAGTTAACTATTTCCAACCCATGCACAACAGTAAGCACGCCAGGACCAGCTCTTACATCCATTCAGCTTTGGAAAGTCCAGGTCAGGCCCTCTCCTTAGGCTGGGGAACAGCCCGTGGATCCGTGTTCCACTTCGATACACAGATCGGGGTCACTGCGTAAACCTATCAGTTCTGCCACATACTGCCATGCAGCTGCAGTTTTGCAAGGCAGATGGTGCTGATGTTTGGAAGAAAAAAAGGTCTGGAGACAGATGAGAACAGGCCAACATTGCAGTACTCAGTGAGTATATATCAAGATGCCATTTAGAAGCTTTTGTGGTTTCCAGAGTCTCAATCTACATCCCCACCAAGAAATAGATGTCTGAATCTACACAAGAACAAGCCCAGGTTGGGTGCTTGGCTGATTAGTATCCTCTATCGCCAAGTTAAATCAGCGCTGGAAAATGCTGACAAAAGGACTGTACCTGAATGAAATCAATCTTGCTATGCAATGCACAGAGTTCCACTTTCCAAGCTGTAGCCAATAGGACTTTAGAAGAGAGGCTGGGAACAAGTTACTTTGCCACCGATGGTTTTGGCAAAGTCTTAGTTACTACCTTTCCGTAATTACACAAGGTACTTGAAATTCAGATAACAATGCAGTTTGGCAACAAACTTTTACAGTTTAAGATCTACCCACTGGGGCTGCAAAAATCTGCTGTACATTGACTCATGGAGCATTTAGAAATTGCACAAGCTGTGTACCTGAGCCTACCTTAAACCACAGGCACAGAGGCACATACCATTCTTTTTGAGATGCAAAGCTGGGAATTACATCTTCTAGGTAAAACCTACAAAGGGGCGTTTTTTTAACTTCCTCGCAGTAGAGGGAGTTTGAGCAATTCACCATTAAACCACATCCATTCTAGCCAGGGAGCTCATCAATGATAGCCAGGAAAAAAAGAAAAACTTGTGCAAGTTCATTATTTGGCATCATAGAATAGCAACAATGCATTACATCAAGTCTGTAGGCTTTTTTTTTTTTTTTTTAAAGTCTTAGATAATACACAGGACAGTAATTAAACAGCAAACATCACCTTGGCAGGATCTATCACAAGCTTTCTACAAGTTCCCAAGAAGCATCAGATACTGTTTCCACAGTTGTGCTGAGGCTTCTTCCACGTTTCCTTGTGCGCCAACACAGAAGGAGCCACCGCGGGACCTGCAGCACTAGAAGAACCAGTTAACCAAACAGCAAAAAGAGGCAGATATTTTTATGATGCTTTTGGAAACCTCACAGGCAAGTAGTTGGCATTCCTTACTGGCAGCTGAATCCAACAGGCAATTGCTCGTCAACCAACGATAGTGAAATTATTTGCAGTAATACCTGTACGAGAGCCATTACCATGTTTACAGTCTACCCAAACTTTTAAGAAAAGTTATATACATTTGTAAAATTGTTTTTGGAGTTCCACAAGTAGAAACTAGCTTTAACACCAGAATGTAAAAATGGCACCTGTCTTCGCAACAGTGTTGACTAGGAAATTGGTTCAAAACACACTTTATGGAAAAAAACTTTTTAGAAAAAGAATATTTTCTTAAAATTCTGTAGTAACAAATTTTCAGAACAATTCACTCAAGGCAGCTGTGAGTTAAAAAAAAAAAGTTAGGGGAACCACTAAAAATTGAACCAAATCTGAGAGATCTCAACTTGCTCACTTAAAAGAGTAACAAGTATTCCACAATAGTCCTGTTAATGCAGACAGATCGAAAAGCAAAATGCTGAGGAATTCCTGTGACATACAGTATCGTGGGATTTTGGTCCTACACCACAATCTGCTGTTAGTAAATGTACACTTCTGTAGCACAAGATGTGCTGCTTTAATTCTTTTTTCAAAGTGAATTTACTGTGATTGGTACGTCTCTTGGCACCTTTGCCATTCAGACATGGCAAGTTTACAGGCACAGCTTGGAAGTTCTGAAATTTAGGATTACAAACGTCATAAATCTGTTTTGGCATATTACAAAATACCGGGCACTTAGATTTGCTACCTGACCTACCGCTACCCAGACTGCCCCTGACTTCAGCTGAGGGCAGATGAACGTTACCTTCCAACCTGGTAATTTAAAATTCCCACATATTTAAGTCAGTTTAGAAAAGCCAATAGACTTGATTCCCCTTTCTACAAGCGCCACAGGCTTTGAGATGCCCAAGGGAACATCCACTGCAGGCACAAGCACGCTGCCAGGCACCAAGAAGTTAAGCAGTCTTCCCGGGTAGTTTCAGATGGGCATCAGTCACTCGATTTTCCTCTGTCTACACTCAACCACACTTGATCAGAACCTGTCACTGATAAGCAGCTGACACCAAAATCTGAATAAATCAGGAAGAGGAGATGGCTATTTACAGTGTGAGAACTGCAGAACAGTTAGCATCTAATGAGCCACTATGGCACAGACCTGTGACCACAGGAGAACAAGCGAGTCACTGACTTTATAGCACAAAGTTTTGAGGGGCCACACAAGTAAGTAAGGTTATTTGGTTCACTGTAAGTTACACAATTCCTTTCATAATTCACGCTGCACGTAACTGACAACAAGCACTTTTGGTTGTGGTATGCTTTGGCAAACCCCCAGTTTGGAGGGGAATTATAGGTGATTAACTGCACATTTAAATCTTTAAGATTCTAAGCAAAGTTCTCTTGAATTTGTTTGCTGGGGTGACTGAGCAAGCTTTGCAAACACACAGCTTTCTGCACACTGAGTATCACGCCAAATCACTTTGTTAGAGTTTGTGATGGGCCAAATGATCTCCTTTAGAGCTGAACTGTCAAAAAGAAAAGCCCTCAGCCACTTGACAACAGCAGTGCAGGTCACTTGGTTTCCATACCCAAGGGCCGGGTGGAATAGCAGATGCGGAAAGCCGCAGTAAGGAGGCTGATACTTCTGGAACCGGACTTTCTTTTTTTTTCCTCTGTTGATGCAAGTCTGCCTGGCATTAACTCCTTGGTGTTTGGAGGCTGTCACTGCCAATGGATGAACCAGGAACCACTGGCTTAAGGAAGAACCCCCATGATTAAAAATAGGCAAGCAGGTCAAGAAGTGAGTGAGTAAGGCAGTAGGTATTAACTGGGAGTCTCCAGGGCCTCTTAAAAAAAAAAATTCAAATGCCTTCCATTATAAAAAACACATACATACCATTGGCTTCACTTTATCTACAGTAAATTCACAAAAACATTTAAAACAGCAAATATAGTTCATCCACTACAAAACTCAGAAGTGACACCTCAGGTTAAAGCAAAGCTATAAATGTAGTTCCTTAAAAAAATGCAAACATATTTCTTTACATACAGACAAATGTTACATGATTGGCTGCTATAATGTGTATATTCTGTTATGTACAAAAAAAAGTACAGGATTAGCAGACTGAGCACAAGCAAAAACCCTTCAAAGACGATCTAACCAAACCATCAAAAACAAAAAGACTGGCTCTTAGTTTGTCGGTCACCATGATTATGTGTGCTGGCCCCTTTTAAAAAGTCAGTGATTTCTTCCCCCCTCCCCTATTTCTTCACTTGATTTTTTTCTAGTTTACAGAAAGCCTTTTTGTGTAATAATCAGTGAATAGAAAAACTTCACCTGCAAATACAAGGTAGAAATGTTATTTCACAGCTATAGGCTGCAGCATTGATCTCTCCAGGTCTCAAGTGGAGAATGTACATGTTTGGCTCCCAGTTAATTCCAGATTCTGAGAAAACTGTCCCAAGACCCTGTAGCTACAGCCATGCCATCATCAGTAACACCTAGACAGCTGACACGGTTGTCATGGCCAGCAAGGACACCTGGAAAAGAACAACTGAACGTTAATATTTACAGGGTGCATCAAGGACTTCAGCTGCTACTCTGCCCTCCCAAATTAGGTCTTCAAACAGGCCGATAAAAACGAAACACGAGATCTAAGCATCCTCCTTTTTCTTTACCTTTAGGAACTATAAATCACAACAGCCATATCAGGAAACAGAACACTGAGGTTATTAACAATACCTAAACACAGACACACGCTTCCGCCTCCATTTATTTCCTCTACTCTTAAACTCTTCCATCTTTTTACCCCACAGGTCTCCTCATCCCTTCCCAGGCTCTGTACCGCTTTGTCCCACATTTTCAGAAATGCTATCCACAATCTTGGCCATCAAGTCAATTTCAAAATCAGATGTGATGTCTTTGACAACACCACAGATGCAGAACTACCTTAAAATTTCTCAAGTTTTGCAAAACCTGAGGATTGAAAATCCCCCATGTATCGTGTCAGACTATTAGAAAAACAACACTCTACTCCTTTGCCTCTTCACATTGTTTTTGCTTTCTTGTAGCACTTCTTGCACTTAGCTCTCTCCTCTCTCAAGGTATCACATCTAAGTCTATGAAAACTTACTCTGCTCGCATCCCTTAGGGAGAAGGATACACTGTCATTTTGAGTTGCAGAGTTGAGGTTCAGAACTGCTCCAAGCCCCGTTCTTTAAGCTATTGTTCCAAGTGAGACAGTTCACCTCCCCTCCCTCCAAACAGCAGGCAAGGAAGGTCCTCAAATCAAAAAGTCTATTGTAAACTACTTCTATCTGAGCACAGCTTTTCTGTCACCGGCAGCATTCCTACTTGTGATAGGTGCCAGAAAGAATGCAAATGCATCATTCTGTATTGCCTAGTTCTGTACATTTCAGCAAAATAAACTTTCCACACAGGTAATGCAACTTTGGAGGCTGTTCCTTAACCTTTAGAGCTATCTTTCAGTACAGAGATAGAAGACAGCCAATGCACTGTAACAATGGAAGACACAACCAACTGCAATAAAATGAAAAGATATCATTCCAAGAGAAAACAGTGCTAAAAGGAGGCAAGCAGAGTTTGTTACATCAGCAATAGCACTGACAATGAACTGGCCCTGCATTTTGCATAGATTTTCAATATCCACCTCCTGCTCGTGAAATGACTGCAGCTCACTGCAGTGACATGCACTTACCTGCTCTCTCCCCTTTCAGAGTATCCCACACATTGCAGTTGAAATCATCGTAACCCGCTAGCAAAAGGCGACCACTTTTTGAGAAGGCTACAGAAGTGATTCCGCAGATGATATTGTCATGTGAGTACATCATTAATTCCTGATCTGCACGCAGGTCAAAGAGTCGGCAAGTGGCATCATCAGATCCAGTGGCAAAGGCATGTCCGTTGGGAAAAAACTGCAAGTTTTAATCGAGAGACAGGAGTTTGACATCAGAAAAACCACGTTCCTCATGCATTATTTCAAAAACATCGCAAGATGATATTGTCAGGGTGACCAGGCAAAGGCAGAATGATGTATTAAACAAAAAAAGATCTGTTTGTTAGCAAACTGCGCAGCTATGCAATTAAACACTTCTAGAATAGTACTGGTAACACCTGAATGACCGCACTTTTCCTCAGACAAGTTCCTGCATGCAGTTTAACAGGCATCATAAGGGATATAACTAACTCCCATAAAATGAAGAAAAATATAGTTATTTGTGCCCTGGCTGTGGGCCAGGAAGACCTATGTGAAGAGTACGCTATGTTCCCTCTTAAGATGGCCAGCCAGGTTGGCTCAGCCAAGACAGAAGACTGCAAACAAGCAATTCAATTGCCAAAATCTGCTCCAAATCAAAGTCAGTCTTACAACAGTCATACTGACTGAAATTGGAATGAAAAGAGCTCAACAAATCTCAGGATTCAGGTCTAAGTATAGGAACTGCGTTTTTCTACAGGTCATGCTTTTGGTATTTTCTCAGCCTTAATCATTTTTCGTGTTTATCAAAAACAGATGCAGCTTAGATTTCATTCCCTATTTATCAGGGCTTGTATCTTGCAGATCAGAACATAGTGTTATTATGACAGAGAAGAAATATAATCCAGTTTATAAATATTACAAAATTATTCCGAGGATGAACGTTCAACATAAGCGCTGATTTTAACTCTGCCTTCCAGCGTATTTCCAGCTTTTTTCAATAGAAAATACCAGATATGCTTTTATTTAACAAAAAGCATTAAGATGAGGATGCTCGGCTGTTCTGCTCCCTCTCGGCGTATCAGATTTATCTACTATTTCAGTTTTAGCGCTTTGTCACACTGCAAAAAGTTCCCATCCTCTGTTCTTTGCTTCTTAAAAAAGTACGGTCTCAGTGGCTGAACAAGAACATAGCTGAAACTGTTCCAAAAACACTTCAGTGCACCACAGATAACAGTAATAATTCAGTTATAAACGACATCATAGGTTATTAGACAATCTTCACTATACATAATTTAACAGTCTCCACCCTAAGTCATCGATTTTAAATCAAAGTAACTCAACAGACTACGAGCTAAATTCATGCAGCTATTGCTGTCATCCTCCCCCTTCCTTGCCGTGCAGAAATACACACGATCACTTACACAAACGGCGTTAATATCTGACACGTGCCCTGTGAACGACTGCCTGCACATTCCATCTCGAATATCCCAGAGCTTTGAGGAGGCATCGCAGGCACCCGAAACAAAAGTCCTCATGTCTGGACTTAGAGAGAGACTCATTACATCACCAGTATGTCCAGTGAATGTGGTGGTCTGCTGACCAGTTTCAATATCCCACAGAGCGCTGCAGAAAAAGTGACAGCGTTGTAGTTGGTTACTTAAGGCTTAAGTTTTATTTAAAATTGAGGTACAGGGCAAAAAAAAAAAAAAAAAGTAATAGAAAAAACTTACCAAGTGGTGTCTCCTGAGCTAGTGACAATTTGGTTGTCATCTAAAAAGCGACAACAGGACAAATACCCTAAAAACAAAACAGTTAAGAGGATTTCAGATGCGAGAGTTGAAACTGAAGGTGATAATCCAAGAGTAGTTATTAAAGCCAACAAAACTATTTCACAGTTCACTGTACACCTCAAAGCGAGACTGTTTCATTTGATGCGATAAAACACAAAAACCAGAAAACTGAAGCTGACGCAAGCATATGGCTGACCTGTGTGCCCTGGCAACTCTCGGCTCACTCTCACGTTGCCCTCTCTGGTTTTTAAGTTGTATATGGAGCAGATGTTGTCCAATCCACCACAGGCCACGTAGTTGCCAGACGGCGCGTACGCACAAGTCATCACCCAGGAGGATCTCAGAGGAATGGCATGCATCTTCAGAAAGACAGAGCTCATCAGTGCTACATCACCCCTTTGCTTTCATGTTTAATGCAGTCATTCGTAACAATTCTTGAATTACAGCAGATTAAACACACCGAGCAGACTGTACATCATAAATTTTGGTATTCTTTTTTAGAACGTATTGCAACCTACGTTCATACACGTACCAGGATGAAAAATACCACTATGCCTCCTGAGCGTACACACAGAACTCCTGTACAGCATTATTTAATAGGAAAGCTATTCTAAACTTAAACATCTACAGCATTTGTTTGTTCTGTTGAGATTTCTTTGTACAGTTCTTCTGTTCCTGAACGACAGGTTACAAAAAGGGATGACTGTACCCATGGAAATTGGACAGATGACAGCAACGAATCACCGCCTCACACTCTGCATAAGCCTTCCTCCTGTAACAGCTTCTTCTCCACCCCCACCCCATCTGACCTCATGACCAAAGCATTAAATTCTGAGGTTGTATATTTCTACAATTTAAAGCCAAAATCGGTTAAAGAAACATCATCATAGAGGCAGATAAAAACGGCTAAAAGCTACTGCATTAGCCAACTAAAGGCATTATGTATTACCAAGAACTATTACTTTTGAAACGCAGCCTACAGTATCTCTCTACTAAACAGCTAGGCATGAAGGTTAAAAAGAAATGTCTAACTGATTCATTTCTTTTTTGACTTGCAAACACACAAATTATGTATGAATTAGTGATACAGATTATAAATACCTTATTTGTTGTATAACTATCCCAGATAATTAATTTTCCATCTTGTGAAGCACTGACTAGTAGCCTAAATACAAGCACAGAGATAAACATGTTAATATAAAACAAAAAAAACCCTCTAAATGGACATACATCATGCACGATTACCAAGTGACTCAAAGACTTTCACTATTGCCATTTTAAGTGCAGCATTTGTTGGAAAATCTGCAAAGAACTACATGTTACATCACAGAAGTCTCTGCATCCAAAGGGGCTCACGATTAACAATGGACAAAAAACAACACACATTTCATCAACTCTCTCTACTGCAGCTTGTGTTTTTTTAAACTATTGTTACACAAAAAATAAACAAGAAACTTAGAGGAAAAGAAACCCACACAAGAGAGAAGAGAACACAAGGCTCTATGAACATTTGACCATCAGTTGCTCTCAGGCAGAATGACAGAACTCTCTCCTAGAAGCCTTGCAGCTTTCCCTTGTAATACACATAAAGATCCTTTTTCAATGAAATAAAGTTTGCTCTTAAAAAAGTCTTAAAACTGTTATCACAGAAGTTACATAATTACTCAAAACCTTGGAAAATATAACGCCCATCATTCTAGCAGTACACCTCACCACAAACCCTTCTGCTTAAATAGAGTCTAAGAACTTTGTTAAAACAAAAGAAGAAAGAGGCAAAATGGCTGTGGTAGTAAAAAGTACCCCTCCTTTCACTCGGTGCTTCTCTCTTATTACTACACAGTCCTCACTGGGTTTACAAAGACAAACTATAGCTAAAAAATGAAAATCCTACTCATGGTCCACGGTCTCCCTTTGAAGGCACCAAGACTGCATCACGTGCCTCCCAAAACTTGATGATGCTGACAACCTTATTTCTAAGCCTCAAGTTGCAGGTTTAAAGACCAATTGTACAAACCTCGAGTCAGATCCCCAGTGCATAGCATAAATTTTGGCTAAGTGACCTCTAAGCGTACGCCTTGTTCGCATTTGAATCCGACCCACTGAGTCCAGACTTGTTGTGATCTAAAAATAAACATAACAAACCCTTGAGATACTGAGGACTATTTTTAATATACGTGATTACTAAATACATTTGAACTTAGATTTAAAAAAAAAAAAAGCTATCTCGGCATGCAATAGAAAAGAAAAAAGGGATGTCGGTGTAAAAACCGTGCAACACTGGGGAAAAAAGTTTTACAAAAGAATAACATCATAATTACTATAACTGGATCTTTACAATGCTTCTGAAGGTATCACATTATAATACTGAGACTACTTCAGATTATCAAATCTCAAAGTCCTCTATTAAAACCAAGGGAAGAAAATCCTCTAATATTTACTGCACTGTTACTTTCTCAAGCATGGCAAAATCTAAATGCCAAGTATTTTTGTTCCCAAAACACAGCTAAAAGACACTTACCCAAATCCTTCTAAATAGAGTAAGTACAATTGACACATTCTATTGAGAGGGTAAGTTGGAATCAGGACGTACTAAGATGGTAGATTTTTTTTATTTTTATTTTTGGGGGGGATTTTTTGGTGTAGCTGTTCATTTAAATAGGTATGAAGGTAAAAAAAATAATTGTCTAACTGCTTCATTTAATTCACCTGCAATTCCAAAGTAATTATATAAGTTCACAGCACATTTCCAAATGCTTGTTCTGCTATTCTTTCAGTTACTAAACAGGTCCATGTTACAGTCATAAACCGCAGGGTTTGTTTAAATATGAAGGAACAGGCTATGCACAGAATCAGGACCATACCTGAGCAAGAGTTGTGTCACTACATGCTTTCCTTGCATCCTGTAACAAAAGAACAGAATAATTTGAATCCAAAATGCAACACTGAGCATCAAAGCTGAGGAGCAGGAGAGGAAGTGGGACTTAACACAGGTGGATGGCCTCCCTTTACCATTAATCTGCATGCCCCTCTACCCAAGGAAGCGTTCTGTGTGCTAATGACAACATCATCTTTGAGAGAATGAACAGAAGCATTTACTTATACATTTTGGAACTGAATTAATACATTCAGACTAGGATCTTAAAATTCTTTAAGATCTTGCTCGAGAGTTGTTTGATATACAACTTTAACAATTTTCAGAGTGTGTTTACTTTGACCACCCTTTAAAGCCTTCCTCCCAGAAAGCAAGCTTCAGAGTGGATTAAGTCATCTCAACTTATTTTTAAAGTGTCTGAACTGTAGAAATATTTATAAAATGTTGATGTCTGCAATCAGGAGGGGTTTAAAATACCAGAGCAGCAAATCCCCTGGCACGCAGGACTCACTTCATCCACAGGCAGAAATACACTGGACTTTAAACAAGGTTAATTGTTTAGTTTAGCTGAAACAGTTGAAGGTGTTCAAACTAAAATGATTTCTGAACATGACCTTAACTAAAAAAAACAACTTTTCTTGAAGGGAGATATTGGCAACACCTGCCTAATACTTGCCATATGATTGGCTGAGTTGCAGGCAAAGATTTGCCTGGTAATAGATACGACCTTGATATTTTACTCCTTTAGAAGGAGGAACTTCATCATGAAAAATAAGGAATTAGCAATTCTTACTCTGATCTGATTTCGCAGCTGCTCTGCCTCCTGCCGTAACTGTTCCAGCTCACTCATCTTGCTTCAGTTTCTATTTCACACTCCACTGGTGAAGAAAACCTGCCAATAAGAAGGAGGAGAAATAAGTTTCAGTATCACTACACATCTATATTTGTTCTACTTTTAAGGAAGCTCCAGATAGGTACTCCTTTAGTACACTGCCTAATAACCCTGGCAAAACCGAAGTTATTTCTACTCCTCAATTATGATGCAAAAAACGCAGTTAAATGAAGTGTATTTTGAATATAAAAACAGAAAAAAAACCAACAACATGGTACTTTAAAAAACATTACTGAATGCATTCGTAGCATCGCGCTTCTCATCCACCCAGCAACCTCCAAGAATGTCAGTCCTCACCCCAAGATGGCAACAGAGAGCAGAGACTGAAGAGCTTACTGAAAAACCTTTAAGCTCAACAGTACTGTGATCGAGCATCTTTGCACACAACACACAACACAGTTTTCATTTTAATCAAAGGTGAAAACCTCAAATCCTAGATTATGGCTTGAAGATGTTTTCTACAACTTTTCCTATATTTTCTTGGCAATGTCACAATGTTGTTTTCATTTAAAAAGCACCTACATGGTGACAAGGGATAATAAAGAAACATCTATAAAAGCATCATCAGACTGGTACAGCCCACGGCAACCCAGAGCAGTTCTCATCTGAGCAAGGACACAAAGCAACTGTTCGAAAAAGCAGCGAGGCCACGTGCAAGCACTCTTTCAGGGTAGTTTTTTTATACATATTTAAAAATAAAGTTAAAACAGATTTTACATGTAACATTTTTCAGCCTGTGTAACAGTTTCCTCAGATCAATTCTCCCCCTTATCCCCCTACTGCTATGCAACCAAGTGACACAAGAGTCTATTCACATGTGCAGACTTCAATCATCTCCTTCAGTGAAAGGTTTTCCTTCCAGGTAACTCAGTAACACAACAACCACCCCGGACTTCCTAACAGTTCAAATAAGTGTCTGAGAGCTATGACACTTCCTGCTACAGTAAAAGAAAAGTACTTCTTTGTTAATCTATTCCTTTTTTAACTTCTGTTTTTCATCTGAACCTCCCTGCTTTCCACAGATAGCACTGCGAAATCTTTTTCAGAACAAATCCATGACCATACACAAATTGGACCACCTCCAAATCCAACCTACAGTAAGAGCAGCGTGGTGATTTTGGTCTAATCAACCTTTTCAGCTATACCTAAGCCAACTACAAAGCCCATATCCTTCCCTTCATTAAGCTTATACTCTCTTCAGCTATACAACATTATAATCCATATGTGAATATTTGAGGAGACTACTTTATTTACCATCGGTGTCCTCTTCCAGAAGCCAGAGTATTTTAATGTTGCTTAGTACACTGCAGGCATAAGATAGATGTAATCCATATGCATGTCCAATTTCAAAATTCAATTTTTAAAACGTGTAATCACGTTAGCGTACTTGCTAATCAAATGCCTCTATTGTTTCTGAAGTTCAATTACAACTTTAATACAGCTGATAGCAATACTGTACCTCTATGAAATACAGTCCTACAGTTAGATCCAACGGTGTCACGTTTTCCTTTTTAAAATGTTTTCCCTTTTTTGCTCTAGAACCCACAAAAAGGTACCACAGTCAAAACAATGGCCACAACTTGGTAAAGACAGGACATCTTTTTATCAACAGGTAACATAGTGAGTGTATGAGAAAACTGGAGCTCACAGACCACTGACAATCACCCTGCACTTCAGCCATGAAGCCAGTGTTAATGACTTCATAATGTCATTAGTATCAGCACTGTTCATCGCTAATGCCACTTCTGTATGATGCTGCAGCAGCAGCTGAACAGCTCAAACAGCGTTACGGCTGTACGTGGCAGCGCATGGACACAACCCAACTTCAGAAGCTCTCCCACTCACCCATCCCTGGAATCAATCCCTAAGCCAATTGAAGGACAATGCCTTTTCCAACCTTTCCTTTAACAAACAAACAAAAAACAATAAAAAATTCCTTTTAGTTGAGAAGCCCTAGCAGTGTCAGTGCATCCTGAAATGCGCAAGGCCATTGGTGTTACTGCTCAGCAGGGATGTTGCAGTGGTTTGAGGTCAATCTATACCTCACCGAATACAGCAGTCTCCAAGTCAGCATCGCCACGGCACCCAGATTAACTGAAAGCTCAGAAAAACCAGTTTAAAGTTCTTTCACAGTTCGCAGCAGCTGAACATCAAATTCTGAGAAGCTCTTAAGCTATAGATAAGCACAGGGGTACTACAGCAAACAAACTGAGTGCAGAGTGTAACCATCAGACTGAAGCGCATCCGGAGCTCTTTGCTGGGCTGGCTGCCTGCAGATCGCACCGTGACAGCACGTATGCTCTAACGGTCATCCACCATGAAAAACTTAGCAGAACTGTGAGAAAGATGCTTCCACTTGGGATTTTTCTTTTTTTTTTTTTTTAAACGCTATTTTGAGTTGCCCACAGGAAATTGGGGAAATGGAGTGGGCGAGGAGGAAGCTCTCACGGATCCTTTCCCAGATGTGCACTAACTCAGCAGTGCTGCTTCCGAGCTGCTGGCAAACCACCACGTGAACACGCGGCTGCTGCCAGAATCAGCACAGCTAAGCAGGAACTGGCACACAGGTACGAATCTCCGACTTCGATGCTTCTGATTCTACGGTGATGTGGTAAAAGTGAGAAAAAGAGATGAAGCCACAGTTGAGATGCAGCTGCATGTGCAGACCATTACCCAAATCAGATGAAGCCAGACGCTTTTCTTCCAGTGCAATTCCCAACGTGCACGCTGTACTATGAACGGTATCTGCTGCAGCAAAGAGGCCTGGTGGGGACAACCAACAGGAAGTGGAGGAACTTTTTAATAATGCTGCTAGCCAGGGGGTGTACCACTGCAACACATCCAAGCAGTCAGGAAACGGGGCCGAGGACACCACACGCTTCCCATCAGTGCCGGCAATAACGGGAGCAGTGAGGAGCTGCCATCGCACAGCCCCGCGGCGCGGCTCTGCCCTCCCAACAGCTCTGTCCCTGCAGGCTCAGCTCCGCTCCCTGCCTACTTCCTTGGAGAAAATGGATCGGTGAATTTAGCAATGCCAAAATAAATCGCCACCTCCCGAGGCAAAATAGTTAATGACAATTACACAGCACATCCTGTGTCACGAAAGCCACCAGCAAGCCTGAGCGCTCCAGAGACAAATGATCCCTCATCCTGTTCCTGACTCAGCAGCCATGCCATTTGCTAATGGCTTAGTTCTTCATTCTATTGGCAGGTAGAGGCAAATTACCCAAAGTTCTCATCCTGAAAGTACTTTCTCTGTAGCACGTTGACTCAAAGGCCGTCTTTTTCTCTGCAAAACTCCTTCCGAACACACCCGAGGACGCGGTGTATTGGGACTGCCCGCAGGCAGGAGCTGCCCAGAGCAGCAAGTAAGCACAGCTCGAGCGGGGCCAGGGGAGCTGTGCGTGCCAGGGGGAACCCCACACTCCTGGACACACACTGCTGACTCAGGGGCAGAGCGCGACGCAGCTCTGGAAGGGGCTGACACTTGGCAGGTTGCTGAACAGTCGGGCACCGAGTGATAGGAGCCTTTGGTGCTGCAAAGCAGAGCTATTTCTGTCCAGAGAAGATTACAGTTTACAAATGAGGATCGTAAGTAATTTGGTTTCTTTAAAAAATGTCTTCATTTAGCTTGTTCCCATGTAAAATCACCATACAGACAGGGGAAAAAAAAAAAAATGAGCAGAGGAGTGTAAATACGCCCCTCCCCACAACAAAGCACTGCTATTTTTGTATCAGATATAACTCGACTGAGGAGACTCAAAAAAAGAACAGTCTGACTGCCTGGAGTTTAAAAAGCTACCAAGTAAAGGATCGTTCAAGCAATAACTGTACTCTGCACCAAAAAAATAGTCCTTCAGAACTCAAGTGCTCAGCTGCACATATCAGTTCTCTGTTTTTCAATGCATATGCTGAAGATCTCACATGCAATAAATACACAGCAGAAGAAAGCAAGGCAGGAGGCTTCACACAGCTTCCATGTGATCATCCCCGCTAGTGATCACACAGGTGGCTAAACATAAGGAATGCTAACTATAACACTCCGCTAAATATAGGAAAACAGCACCAAGAAATAACTGCAGCTCTCTCTCAAGTGAGTTATATTGGTAACACACAAATCCAGGCTTCAGTGAACTTCCACACGCTGAAGTCACTTGTGCAGTTACAGGTACCCGCCTGCACCCTGCTGCTGCTGACAGCCTATGCACAGCATGCTGCTCAGCAGTGGCAGACAGTGGGATTCTCTCTCCAAAGCTGAGAGCAGAGCAATAGTTTGTATATCTGGGACATGCCAAAGAAGCATTCTATAGAATATTTCCTCATCTAGCAACACTATTTGAGACCTAGGCAGCTCAGCTCATTCATTTATGTCTCCTCAAAGCCATGAACGAAGAAGAGCACGCATGCTTTCCACCCATCTGATACTCAGTTTTCCAAGGAGCTTTTGTATCAGTAAAATAAATACACTTAAATCCAAGCAGGCATAATTTGAAGTAACAGTACATAAGATATGCAATCATGCCAGTGTGTACTCTACCTATTTCTCTTTTCCAAACCTCCCCAGTGCACCTCCTTCCCTTTTGTAGCTTTAAAACATACTTTTAAAAGGTGCCATTTTACTCTGGTTGGGGAGAAACACCACAGACTTTTCAGAAAGGAGCAGAACAATGATTAATTTAAAAAAAAAATCATTAGCATTTAAAAAATAAGGTTAGAAATCGTAACTGAATTGTTCTGTAAGACCTTGTTTTCACAATTCTGTTTTGTACCACGGGCAAGCAGCTGTCCGGGTTTCAGAGCACACACACGTAACCCCAGGCTCTCCAGCATTTCACAGGCCCCGGTTTCCCCAAGAACAAAACAGGAAACGGGCCTGGGTGTGACCTTGTTCTCTGAGGTCACCACTATTGTTGCACTTCTGCACATTTTGGAAGCGTTTTAAAGCGATACATCTCCATTATAGCTTTGGTACAAAAACAGGAAATAATCAACCAACGCCTCTAAGAGGAATGGCACTAGCAGAACTTAGTTCAACACCCATTTCTCTAACAGATAACATACTAAATTTTAAGGAACTGTTGAATGTACGTGCTCAACGTTTCATGTACATCTGGAAGGCACATGTGACAAGAGACCCACGAGCAAGCAAGCACTCGGTGGGACATGAAAACAGCCTCACCTCTCGGGGTGCCAACTGCAGCATGCAGCCGCGTGGCACAAACAGGGCCAGGTCAGTGCTGCTGCTTTCCTTCCTCTGCTGAAACACCCTGCCCTCCTACCCATCATAAAGAATACAAGGACCTTCTATTGCACGCATACGGATAGCTTGGGATTTTAAGAGAACTTTGAAATAAAGCCCGGCACAAAAAAAAGAGCTTCTACTTTCTGCAGTAACCGCTTGGATGTATCAGCAGAGGTAACTTGCGTTTCACAAAGATGTACAGGAAAGCTCACCTTCGGACTCCAGCACTGCAAGCAACAACCCTCAGTGTTTTTTCAAGAATGTGGGGAGGGCAGAGGAAGCAGCAGTGAGCGCGCACCTCGAAGTGCTGCTGGATGTCAACCAGTGCCATTTTAGCAGCACGGCCTGCACCACACGTGCACAGCCTGCACGTGAGAAAGCCAACGCGTGCAGTGGTGGATTCTAGCAGCTCGCTGCATTCGTCTCCGCATTCGATCGCTGGTTTGATTGTGGTCTCCGAGGAAGACAAACAGACTGACAGATACTGAGGTTGTTAACAGCAGTCACAAAACAGTCAAAGGAAACAGGTTGAAGGCTACAGCGAAATGAATAGTTACCGGTGACTGTAGGCTTGTAGTCTTACACACGCAGTAAGCTGACAGTTTATTAGATCAGTGTCGTAAGCTCAGAGGCATGAGTTTATTCCTAAAATCCATCTAAAAGTCTAAGCCAAGTACATTTGTAAAACATATCAAAACCCCTTGCTCGTCTTTGCCAACACACACTAGATTCCAGAAAAACAAGAAATTCAGTGTTAAGCAAAAGACTGAAAAAACACAGGAAGAAGGAATTTTTAAATGTCATGAATATTTCACAGTCCAAAAGAGTGATTTTTCTACAAGTAACATTCTTGCATCTTATGTTAATTTTGCTCATTTCCAGGTCAAAATATTCCAGCATAAAAGCAAAGATTTTTATTTCTTTTTTTTTTTTTTTTTTTTTTAAATCACACTCCTTGCAACCAGAACTTCAAGTGAAATTCAAGTTACTCTTGTTGTCACAAAAGACAACATGATTGCCATTGAAAACTTTGTTCAGTGATCACAGGACGTTCCACTGCTGAATGAACTGTCATTGGTTTTGCAATTCAAAATGCGTAAGTGGCAGCAAGAAAGACCTTAGTGAAGCTAAAGTAACAAGACAGGGATGGTTCCAGTCTAGTTTTCTCCTTGAAAAGACAGGTGGGCGCACACAGACCAGCGAGCCAAAATATTACTTTAGCTGCCTCTTCAAACACTCACCTATCCCCAGAAGCTATTCTACCAACTTGCCCTGGACACTTTTCACAGCAAAGAGGGACAATTCAAAGTCATTTTGAAGTGACCTGTATTAAAGTCCACCTCTACAAGCTTGATTTGAGATCTGTTTAAGGGGCTGGTGCATTGATACTGACTGAAGTGGCACAGTCCCTTTCATTTTGTAGAGTCAAGCAATGATACACACGTAAGATCTCCTCTGGTTCCTACATGCACAAAGCACTACTTCAGCAGCCTCCTGTTCTCTAACCATGAGCAGACTGCACAGTACACATAACGGGCAGTAAGTACACAGAAAATATTAGGCTCAAAGTTGGTGAAGATAGACATTTAGAGAAACTAATAGTGTCTGCAGGGAAAGAGCCTTGATCCACGCAGATGACTGTACTCTTGACTGAAATAATTTCTGGCTGACAGATCTCAAGAGTAGAGTGTTCTCACACGCTTCAGGAGCAGAAAACCCAGCAGTACCAGCTACACATACACATTGCTTCCTTTCAGATGTATCCATCAGCTTGGGAAAAAAAAATCTGCATTTGATCTATACATAGTCTTCTGCACCCTTCCCTCCTCCTCACCATTCAGCCCTACACACACGCTCCCTTGGTACCAAAGCTACAGCGAGGCATTATGCAGCTCACACAATTATGCAGCTGTAACATTCAGCATACAGCTGTACTCCTTCATAAGAAAACAAGGGAATATAAGCATTTGTTTTTTATACTGATTACCCAAATGTCGGATAAAGCTATTGCCCTCACATCCAATTTTAATTTTGCTTATGGTTCACAGTACATTTCTGGACAATAATTTGCAATTATAAGCCACAAAAAATAAGCTGTCTCCCAGTTTAGAGTTCAGGCTACTCTAGTAGTTTTTTTTATATATGAATATAAATATATATAACCATACTGGAAAATGAAAACCCTGTTCAAGCTCCAGTCTTCCCCCTTACTAACGCACGTAAGGGATTAAGAGCTCAGAGACTGTATAGCTACTTCAGGTACCCCTTCTGATGAAATGCAGTTTCAGATATTTATCCTGTTGGGAACTGCTTTTGATGTTCCTCGTGCAGTATTGCCCCTTTTCAAACAAACTACGATGAACATTTCAGGAAGATGCTCTGCTACAGCAGTAAGCTCAGCAGCAGCGATACAATCTTCACAATCACCGTGTTCTCAAAGTAGCCTCTGTCTTTCTAGAAAGAATATTTTTAACATACTGATTGTATCTAGCAGAAAGCTTTTAGAAAAGATAAAAACCCATCTAGATAAAGCTGGCATTATACTAACAGGAAGTTGTAAATTGAGCTTGCAACTCATTCCACTTCACGCTGTTATGATGACTTAAAATCTAAACGTATTTTTAGAGATCATATCCCAAAATGCAAGGAAAAAAGAACAGATATATTTAGGTAACATTAACAGATAGAGTTCAGTTGCCAAAAGTTAGAAATTACCTAACTGGGTGTTGGAAGGAAAGCAGTCCTAGATGAATTTTTCAAAAGAAGAGGGTGGAAGGAAAAAAAAAAAAAAAAGGAAGGAAGGAAGTACAACACTCCCACCAGAAAAAAAACATTCCAGAAGTGACACACTTTTATTTATTTATTTTAATTACAAGAGAGAAAGAGAGAGAATTTTTCTATGAAGGCATGACATTCATTAGGCTATAAATAGCAGGATTCTCCTGCGGAGACAAAGCCAACAGCTACAGACAAGATGTATTTGCCAAGCATGCAGCCACCGGAGAGCCCAGGGACTCACAGTGCTGGAGGTTATCTGCCCACCCCCCTGAAACTCCTGCTTTCATCGACACTCCCAGCACATCTCAAAGCGAGCTGGGTCAACAACAACCCAACCAAGTACACTGTCCCGGGTTCTAGCCCTCACCGAGAAGCAGACATCATTCTTCTAGATCTTTGCTTTAGAGCTTGGGACACACACGCTACCATTTTTGAGTTTTCTTCAGCACTTGTGGCTGAAAGATGAGTAGAAATAGCTCAATGATCTTAAATTCCCAGCTCCAGAAGCTGAGCGCAAAGCAAAATGTTATTTGACTCGATGAAAAGGCAAATGTTAGCAGTGCCAGTGCAACCCCCAAGCAACTGAACCGTTTGCTGAGGACCTCAGCACTTTGTCCGTCCTTTTGACGGGGTCACTAGGAAAGTCCGCAAACCAGGGCTGCGACGTTACTGTGGAGACTGAGAACAGCAAATTGCTCAAGCTTCTGAATTAACACCACTGGCAGAAGTCAGTTCTCCTTTCTTTCTTTCACCTCTTTTTAAAGTACATTTTACTTTTGATGCCTCTCAGCATTTGTAACAAGACATAATAGATGAAAAAAAAGGTTCCAAAGGACTTCCTGCCCCCAGCTACCTCACCTACCCAAGTAGGTGCTTCCTATCAACATCTTGGGAGCAGCACTGAAGAGCTGACACAGTTATAGAGGTGCATTTACTTGGACTTGTACCGTACTAAAAATAATCCAGCTCCCTCTTTTGGGCTGCTTTTTAGATGAAAGAGTTTCCCTTTCTCTGTTGCATACCTTAGAGATTGAGATTGTGTTTGTAGCGCTCGTAACACTAGCTTTACTTGCTGGCCACACATTCGGCATGCTTCAGATTGATTGTTTTTTTTTTTTTTATTTAGCCACTTTGTATCCATGCCACTAAAAGACTAAAAGGTTCTTGCCCCACAGGTGTCTGTCACGAGAGGTACTTAAATGAATCTAATCCCCTATAAAATGCAGTAGCACTTCCACGTGCATCCCAGCCTTCTCACCCAACACTGTTAGGGGCACCCAACTCCCCCTCCTACCTCTGCAATGCAAGTAAAATAGTACTGACATCACAGCTCCTTCACAGTGCATGGGTGTTCAACCTACTGGCTTGCCTGAGCTGCCCTGAGCAAAGAGGAATTGTCTCGGGCTGCATGTAAAATACATGACATATCTAATGCATGAGTAACAATACTTCTTTTATTTATTATTAAAACACACAAAAAAGAGGGCAACAACAGCATAAATCCAGTATGTTGGACACATGGTCTATACCACACAGACCTAATGCCTTTCTGCAAACTCGGTCCTGCCATTTTTCACAATGTTGCTTAATGTACCTAGTGCTGAGAGCGCTACAAGACTTGATCAGCATTTCTGCTTCCTTTCCTTCCCACTACCCCAATGCATGTGTAAAGGAAGGGACTCCAATTTACGCTTTAATACATGAGATAAATACATTTGCTTAAGCCTATTTTGTATTTTTTTTTTCCAATTTTCTTTTTTTTGGGGGGAGGGGGAAGTAACAGAAGCTTTTTAGAATAACCCTACTTAAAACCTATAGCACCATAGTTGCATGTTTAGTACTCAGACACCATATTGCACTTTAAGTCAAATCACCCAAACTGATCAAAGTCACTAGATGCACAGTACGGCCCTAAATTTAGTGTGCTAAATGAGAGTTTGACAAGTGTAGCACCTCTCTGTGCAGTCTTTTATTTCAGCTCACTAACAACTAACCTCAATTGAAATCAAGAATCTGAAGGAAGAAGACTTCCTTTTCTAAATGAAGGATAAAATTGGCTAACATCAACAATCACATAATGCCATCAGTCATGACAAAGGGCCATCGGAAAGAGACTCACGTCAAACATGATTTATTTCAGTTAAATCCACTTTAAACACTAAATGTGTTTTAACAGTATTATATGATTTAAATAAGCATCTTCAGTTTTAATGCAAGACTCTAGAGGTGGGCAAATCCATCAAAAACAGCATTTCAATTTTGATCCAAACAGAAAATGTCACAAATCACTTGTATTAGAATTAATTAGTGCAGTAGAGAAGAAAAACAATAGAGGGCAGCAGAAAAGCTATTCAAAGGTTTGATTCCCGTTGGGTTGGCCATCAGGTTATCCTCAACCTGCTGAGGAGCTCTGCCCACGTCTACAAGCAGTGCAGATGGGGCAGGGGAGCACAGCTCTCGCTTCTGGGCATCACGACATCCAAATGCTGAGAGGCCTCCAAAAGTCTTGCCATGACTCACACGGCATTCCCAAAAGGAACAAATTCCAGGATTTTTTGCCAGTTGGTTTCAAAATGAGTATCCCAGCACAAACTGCCTCAAGGTACAACCTCCAATGTGTACATGGCAATTCTGGCTCTTCAGGGCAGTAATGCAGCAAATGCAATCTCACTGGCACCAAGCAGTGAGCTGAGGCGCTCACCATTTGAGCTTCTTGCACTAGAAAACAAATCCGGTGTGCCCAGAGTCCCCAGAGCAGGTAGCGATGAGGTTAGGTATTCTTCCCAAAGATGCCAAGCCAGACACAAAGAGTAGCTCCAAGACCATCAACCTCATATGAGAAACACATTCAGTACTAGGACTGATGATGATGTTCCCCTCCTCATGTAAAGATGAAAATCATACAAATGTAATTTAAATCTTACCATTACTCAGCTCTTTTAACAGCGTTTCTAAACAGCAGCATTCAGCATGACTCAAAGACCTGGCTTATGTTGAAGGTCCATATGATTAATATTTGTCTGAGATCCAACATAACAAGGAGGGGAAAACTACAGCTTCTGGAAACTGGCAAACCTATTCTACCTTCAAATCAACTAATATGTTACCATTGGGTACTTCTCAATCTCCTTCCCAGATGAAGTCCTTTCACAAGGCAGCAGACTGCAAGACTTAAGAGTAACTGAATCAGAACTGGATTTGCTGTATGTCAGCATTTGGCACACTTTGGGAAGTTGAAACATCTTAAAGGAAGTGAAACTGTCTTTACTGACACAACTATGGCTAACTATACATATATATATTTTTTTTAAATTAAACCTTCAGGTCAGTTCTCATTCATCTTGATAGTATTCCCCACGCTAACCATAGCAATTCATACGAATCAGAACATCAGGTATCATAGGTGGCATCCAAGCTGAGGTCCATTCAAAACATGAGAAGTTCACCTCTTGGTCTTTCATTTCAAGCTCTCTTCAAATATCAAACACCTCACTGTCCGCACATTGCTGAGCTTAACAGTGCAATCCTAAGCTGCAGATTTTTTTATTATTATTTTAAAAGCTGCAGCTTTGTACAGCAGTGCCTCTTGTTATCTAGAAAGCTCTATGAAGCTCTTTCAGATAATTAAACCATAACCTTAAGAGAACAGCATACATTCATGCTTTTCACGACTGTTTGCTTTAGCTCTGTTCAGCATCTTTCACATAAATTCTATTACAAAACACTGGATTACAAAATACAGAAGTTTAATACAAGAACACAACAATAACAAATTTAACGTCACACTTCAGAAGATGAAGTGACAGCTCTGCATCCAATCAAAGGGGAGAAAAATTTGGGTTAGCAATATTGCCCATACTTTCTAAAAGGCAAGTTCAAGGCACTCAGAAATCACATTAATCTGTGGATTTATATTTTTGACAGTATTAAAAAAAACGATCACACCATTATCATTGCCCATAAGCATTTACATACCAGGAGCAAGAGCTGCATGGCAAGGCTCAGGGATTTTGAATTTCTTACTGCTCTGATGAGATTTTCTAAAGTGACTCCTGAGATTAGAAACAATACATCAAACAAACCTGTCTTTAGCAAGGCAGTCTTAATTTATGACTGCGACATAGAAAACAGTAACTGAGAATGATTTACAACACACTGCATTGGGTTTTTTTGTTTTGTTTTTATTTCTTATTTTACCTTCAAGATCTTATATTCATAAATTCCGTAGCATTTTAAAGGTTGCCTGACGTTCTAGGAAAGAACTATGCACACTGTATTCAAAAATATTTTGCAAGTTTTTCTCACGTTGCCTTTGAACCCCAGGCTTTTCTTTAGAAATTGTTTGAAAAAGAAAATACGTGGACAAATTAAACACTAGATATACGAGTACTCAGCTGAGGAACATTAAGGCATAATTGAAACTTTCATTAGCCCACATAAATATAACAGATACATAGCCAGCTGTCTTCCGCATAAGATTTATATGACCT
The DNA here is from genome assembly GCF_002078875.1 of Numida meleagris. Taxonomy (NCBI): domain Eukaryota; kingdom Metazoa; phylum Chordata; class Aves; order Galliformes; family Numididae; genus Numida; species Numida meleagris. The sequence goes on from NC_034412.1 coordinate 6,689,023, forward strand.
GAGCAGTCAGCTGAGAGCAACTTCTCAAGCACTTGGGAAAGGGCTTAACAAGAGAGCGCCCACTATTCGCTGTATCACTTCAACATCAATACACATTATACAAAAAAAGACATCTCTGTAACATTAAAGTTTTTTTATGTATAAAATCTCCCTCTTTTTCCTAGCCCTCTTCCTTCAAGATAAAATCAGCCTGTCTTGTGATTTTTGTGTATGATAGCTGTGATGAAGTTATCTTGCGTTCCCACAAGCACTGCAGAAAAAAAAAGCTGAAGATTCCCATCTCATTAGGAGACTTTTAGAATTTTAAGGGTTTTTCCACATCTGGTTGCTTGATTTTTGATTTGTCGGTACCGTTATTATTAACATTACTTCAGAGTTCCCCCAGTTTTAACTAACAGTTCCACCTGCGGTACCTGGCAAGCGACTGTCGGATTAGTGCCCATCTTCTACAACACTCCCAGTATTTCTACCAGGAGTCAGAGTGCAGGGTTAAGTTTCCACTGCACACTTGCACCCCTGGGTATCCCCACCACATCCCCCAACAGCCACTCCCTGCAACGAATACTGATACTCCTGGGTCCCCTATCTACCTCAGTGAAGCACAAGGCATTCTGGCAGGCACTCCAAACCCTCCTGAGGTAACGCTGCAGGTGAGGAAAGGAAGCCCTGGGCACCAGCCCGACCCCACGCTGACAGCTGCATAGCAAGACCCCAGCTACCACCAAGCTGCCACTCTGTGCCACACAATCGCTCCCATCTCTCATCTAGAATCTAAGTAGAACACAGGTTTTTCAGTGAAGGGACTAGAACACAGATCTACAGCACAGAACTCCACAGGATACAGAAAACTATCTGATCCAAAAGACTCCGGTTCTCATTTCTCCCAACCCTTCTCCAGTGGTTTTTAGGTGCTGGTTACCTGTCTCTTCTCTCTAGATCCTTCTGCCAACCTCTTCCCCTCTTTTCCTAGTACTCAGAGAACAGCTGCTGCTCTATTAGTTCAGAAATTTATTACGTAAAACCAGATTCAACTCTAAGCAATTTTTTCCTCAACTTCTATTTAGCTTTGCTGCTAAATAAGCGACCACCTCAGCACCAAACGAAGACAAAGGAGATACTGCAAAAAGAACTAAATAAAAAAATCTAAACGCAGAAACCAATGCTGTGCCTCGGAAGCGTGTCAGCACAGCACCTCATGACGGTGCATTTTTCCCACAGACGGAGCACCTCCACAGACAGGGCTCTGCCACCGCACACAGCGCGTGCACGCCCAACTCAGCCCCGTTATCCCACGATGATTTCACAGAGAGCCCAAACCCGAACGAGCGCCGGTAGGAAAAAAACCCAAACAAGCGCCAGACAGCAGGAGAAAAGGAACGCAAATAAAGGAGAGAGACAGAGAGAGAGAACTCTGCCCGCATTCCCCCGGCAGATAAGCAGCCTGGGAGCTGCCTGTTGCTGCAGCGGCGCGCTCCCTCAGCCCAGCCGGGCCGCCCCGCTCCGTGCCGCCGCGGGGGCCGAGCCGCGCAGCCCGGGACGGCTTCCGGACAGAAGGCGCCTCCCCGCCACCCCCACACCGCCCCTCGGGTCCCCGAGGCGGAGCGGGCGGCTCTAGGGACGCGGTGCCCTCCCGACCCCGAACCTCTCCGAGCGCCGCTCCGCAGACGGCCCCGCCCTGCCCCGCCAGCGGGGTGCGACGGCGCTGCGGGTCTGGGGCTCTGCGCCCACCCCCGGCCCTCA
>NC_034412.1:6691377-6705708 GCF_002078875.1 Numida meleagris
TCGGCCTCCCGCCGCCTCGGCCCGGGTGCGGGCGGGCAGTACCTGGTGGCCGGGCGGCGGTCCGCGCGGGTGTCACCGAGCCGCCGCCTCCATGGCGCTCGGTCGCGGCGGGAGGAGCTCCTCCCCCTCCCGCATGGACCCGGGCAACGTGACGGGCCGTTGCCATGGCGGCGCCGCGCTGACGTCAGAGCGCTTAAAGAGACAGCGCGCCTCCGGAGGTGGCCTCGCGCCGGGGCCTCGCGGGGCGGGGGGGGCCCCTCAGGAGGAGCCCGCGGCGGCGGCGGCCCCGAACGGCGTTTGGTCCGCCCGTAACACGGCGCTGCGTTCTGTGAGGAGAGCCGGGAGCAGCTGCTCCAGACTGCGGGTCTGGAGTAGCGTGTCACAGAACGCAGAATATCCCGAGTTGGGAAGGAGTCCACCTCCTGGCTCCGCACTGCACCGCCCAAACCCTGCGTCTGGGAACGGTGTCCAAAGGCTCCCTGAGCTCCGCTGCCCCGGCGCCTGTTCCATGCTCACCACCCTATGGTGAAGAGCCCTGTCCTAGTAAGGGCGGCTGTGATGCGTACGAGTGGATCTTCAAATCCCGTATCCCTCACAAACCTGTGGCCTTTATTGGTGAAACCACCACCTATGTCCATTACAGTAGAACAACTCCCCGGGCGCAGCTCCTCAGTGCCTGCCCGCAGTCTGCCAGACTGGTGCCCCTGGTGCTTTGTGCCGCATCTCCCCGAGCCCCACTGTGTCCCAGGGACACCTCCACGGGTGCCCTCTCCTCAACCTGCCCCGATTTTTTAAATCATTATGCGCATCCCTGAACTGACTCAAACGTGTTGTCTCAGCTTTGCCTTGGATGCAAGGTGCGCGTTCTGCTTCCCTCTGCTGCCATACATCTGCCCTCCGTTTACCAAAGGACAGATGTCACTCAGCGATACGTTTACTTTGCATTTAATGAGTGATCAGCACGGAGCAGGTTTTAGTTCGTTGTACGTTAGGTGAAGGGGAAAAAAAATCTTTTTTCAGAGTCACTGCGACGCTGTAAAAGTCGCTTATCTTTTCATAAAAGGAACATATGGGCACAAAGACAGTTCTCCTTAAACTAAGCTTGTTCCCTTACATTTTTCTTAATTCAATCTTTGTCTCTCTGAGCAGTGATTGCTGACAAGATATGGTCCCCGAATGAACACATCGTTTCTCATCTTCTCTTTTGGAGCAGCTCTGGAAAATCACAGGCAGTAAACAAAGCCCCAGAAACGTTCCGATGGTATTTAGGTAGTTGCATATTATGAAATTACCAGTCTTTGCCCTTCCAGTGGAGCAAATTAAAACATTTTATAAAAATTACATAATTTATCCTCATGACTCATTCGGGAGACAGGGAAGTTTCTTAGCAGATGGGAAAATGAAGCACACAGGACATGGTTCTCAGCAGGGGAACTCCGTCTCGCAGGAGTGACATTGCTGCAGCTGTGATGGTCCAGGGCTTACACAAAGCGCTTTGCAAGAAGGAATCTCCTTTCTCAGACAAACCGATGCAAATAAAAGGAATTATCTCTTTCCGTCAAACTCTTCTCACCCATTGTGTGCTCCGTTTTGTCATTCTTTACAGAAGGAAGTTATGAATCCCCAGTCCTGCTAGTGGCAATATTTTACAACTAGTTTTCACCCATTTTTGTTTCTCATCATTGGTCTCAGATGCTAAATCCTACTCTGCAAAATCAGTGATACCCTAATGGAGATTTTCTTATGCCAGTTCAGCAATATACTTTCTATTATTTCAGAATCAGTTTTTTTTTTCTGCAGTGATCAAGAAATGCTGAGGTACAGTGCCAGATTTTTAAAATCAATCTCTAGATCCGTTTCTCTGTCAAGTTCCCTTTGAATTATGAGTGACTGCAGCCAGCACAGCAATTCAGTTTCTAATAGATTAAATCCTTCTGGAGGTCCCCACTGCTCGGATTCCTGCCTGGTGAGTTGGAGCCATCTCAGATGGGAAGGCAGAGGAAGGGAACCTGCTGGAGGCTGTGCTGACTCAGCCCTAACTGAAAACCTCTGCCAAGGCAGCTCCAGCATACCCTAGCCATCCTTCAGATGGATTTATTATGAAACACTGTGTGCTAGAGCCGTGATCGGGTATTAGGAAGCAATGAGGTATTTTCTAAAAAACACCCCCAGTCTTGGCAGGGCCAGAGCCCAAAAGACGTAAAGACAGGCAGGCACACATACAATCTAAATGGCTAAAAATACAACCAAAGTCTATGCATGCTTTTACTCAGTTCCAGAAGAATGCAGAGTTCATTAACAGAGTGGTACTTTCCATGTTCCAGAAAGTCCCTACCTTTCATCAGCCCATTATCTAATACTTTCCCAAACCACTTCAGGATATACAAGAAGTAATCATAAACAAGAAGTAACCATACTTCAGGAGACAAGAAAAAAATGCAGGTAACCAAGAGACAAAAAGACCCAGAGGGAATCCCCTCTGCTGGCATGAACGAATCACGGGACCCTTTTCACGGACTTCAGGAAAACTAAAGAAAAACTAAGTTGCTAGTTCAGTCTTCAACGTTAATGTACTTATACAGCAATCCACTTTCTCAACACCTCTACAAGTAGCAACATTATTTTTCCTTCATCAGTGTTCTTTGTATTGACTAAATGAGAACCCTCCCACAGGACATACACTTCTTTCCTTTTGTCCTCGTTCTTTGTTTATCTCGAGCTGCACTTCTACTTCTGCAATCCACACAGCCATTCAGGTGAGCTATGCCAACCCACCTCTTTTTCCCCTTACATTTCCATTTTTCCCTTCAGATCTAGGAATTAAAATGGTGATCAACCCCTTGCTAGTAAGTAAGTCATCTCATTTCATCTTTCCTTAAAACCTTACGAGGAGCCAGAGGCCTGAAAGCTCACCTGTTTTACTGATAATGTGTAATTGCCCTCTGAGGTAGGATTGCACAGACTATATATGCGAAGGGAAAACTTGCCCAAACCCCTTTGCTTGCTTGGCCACACAACTGGAGCACAACAGATGACATTTTACCATTCTGTCAGCAGCTCTGCTTATAGAGGGCTGACCTCTCTCAATAAACAGGGCAGTGACTTCTCTGTGCTCCAGCTGCTGCTCAGCATGACATGCATGGTGGCAGTTCAGCCTGGATGATGGAAGGAAGGAGAGTGGATACACATGCATAGATGCTTTACCTATGGCCTATGTGTGTGTGTATTTATGGATAATATCTACTAATGTTTCTTTCAGGCAAAACGATGCAGAATAATCGTGGAACCACTGAAAGTGCTCAGCATAAAACATATGTATACATCAAAAGGGCTGGAAAAGCCATTCAGATGCTACCATTCCCTTTGAAGACCAGTTGAGAGAGCACTTGCAGATCTCCTGTGTTTCCTGGAATTTCTGAGGCATCTCACTAACGCTTAGGATCACTGAGTGAGGCAGAAAGCAGAGCTCACGTTAATCCCCACAGTTCTGCCTGTTCTCTGGTGCCACACTCTGACCCACTTGTAACAATGGCACACAAGGGCTGAGAAAACTTTACAGTGAGTTTTGGAAATTCTTTTGCTTTCTTCCTGGAGGGGGAGAGGAGTAGGCAAGCAGGAGAAGGAGAATGCGCGTTAAAAACCTACACAGACAAGTTTCAGTGTGCCTACAAATCCCAGACTCAAGATGAAGTCTCAGTCAGCAGTAGCTCTGGCAGCAACTTTACTTGAAATGGCCGGGGAGAAGGCTCCATTCTACCAAGGGTGTGGGTGTGGAATTGTAATAGACGCTTCCATAAACTGCTGTCTGCTCAAATGTCATGATGTTGGCTTTCTGCCCCATTTTCAGCTGCAGAGAACAGCAGACGGGAGGGGCAGAAACAATGACGATCCCTTTTTAAATCTCAGATTGAAAAATCTCCTACTTTTTTCAGCTTCTTGTGGCTGTTATGAATGGCATTTCCTAGATCTGTTTTGGAAATTACCATATACCCGGCATAATTCCCCAAGGATTTCAGTGTGTGCTACAGGGAACAAACCAGGACCAGTTTGCTGTGCACACACAGCAGGTGATCACTTTTTGTGAGCTTACAGTTACTTCAAAAAGCAGAGAGCGTAATGTACTTTAATGTTGTGCTCCAGGTGTAAAGTGGAATGAATGGAAACAGAAAAGAACAGCCATGAAAAGGAGCTTAATACAACATTCAGTAAATGACATGGGGAGCAAAAGCATGTGGAATTAAGAAGAAAGAAGTTTTAAAGCATTATTTTGTTCAGGCTGGTCAGAGATTGATTGTCCTTTTTGCAAAAGCAGACAGGGAGCCAGGTGAAGAAGTACAATCATGTTCATTAATGAGCTTCCGAAATTCTTACAAATATAGGCTAGTTTCCAATCACAACCAAATCAAACTTTTTTTCACATTTATAATGGAAGATTCTTGCATTCCCTATTATCCAGCACCTTGGAAAATAACAGGTGCGACATTTATCAGTGGATGTATTCACACAAAGCATTGACACAGCCAAACCCCACTGCACATAACTGCAGTACCGTCCCACTGAACACAGTTGCTAATTGCAGATTGCAGAACAGCAAGCCTTCAGGTGTCACACACACGTATACATATGGCACTGTGCTCTAGATAGAGAAACTACAGTACTTCTATTGTCAACTACAGCAGTTTTAAAAAGCAGATTTAAGTAATATCAAGTAAAACAACTATGCCCTTAACAAAGCACTGTACCCTGTTAATCAAATTAAATTGAGCAAGGGGAGTAGAGGATACAGAGAAGGCTGAAGCGTAGGGAAGGGGAAGGGCACAATCTGCAGTGCTTATTAAGATCTGCAGGATAACTCTGTTCTGCAAGTTGCCAGGACTCACTGCCTGCAAATCACATCTGTTAAATGAAGAATCGAGATCATTTCAGACTTTTTAAAACTCAAAGGCTGAGATGTCTGTAGCAGTTTGGATGTGTACATCAGTGATGACTCAACGTTTAGGTCTAATTCAGGAAAGGAAAATGAAGAGGCTTACTGGATTTAATTAACTCATGCACACTTCAAGGATCACATGGAAGAAAATACTTGCTTTTGTTTGTGTTTTCCTTTAGTAAGTGGCACTGGTAGATGTGGCTGAATGCAGTAAGCTGTCCTTCACCTATGAGTCTTTCTGTGAGGAAGAAAGGCATGGAGCGGAGGAACCAGTTTGCCAAGGAACTAGGGGCAGAGCCAAGATCAGGAGCCAGGTTGCCCGCCCACCCGCTTCCCCCTGCCCCTGCTACTGAGCAAACTGCCCACCAGCAGTGCTTTGCAGACTGCAGAACTAACGAGCAAACAAAGGATGTGGAATTAAATTAAAAAAAAAATAAGAGAGAATGTAAAAAAAATGGTAAAAGCATTATAAAATAAATTAGAGATTACAATGAAGAAGTAATTCCCATTATAATGCATAACTGCTAACTGTGTGTTAATGATTTTCCTCATATACACAGGGCTTTGGTCCAAACTTCCAAAGGAAATCATCAATGTTCTTCTGCGTCTCTTTTCCCAGAAGGTACCAGTGACCTTGGAATCAAAGAATCATAGAATGGCTTGGGCTGCAAGTGACCTTAATGATCATCAAGTTCCAACCTCCCACCACTAGCCAAGGTGTTCCTTTTTTCTCTTTTCCCCAGGTGCCATCTCGGTGCTGGTGGAAGCACCAGCCTGGATTGCACAAGTGTCAGTGAGGGACAGCAGTCGCACCACAATGTGTGACAATCTTTTGCTAGAAATGAGGCTCAGGCACGCTCACATCATCCATCAGGCTACGCTAACAGACTTACAGCTTCTAGGCACTAATGACCTGGGCTGGTTTAGCTGGGCCAGAGGCCATGGACAAGGAAGCCTCCCTAAACCATTACCAGCTCCTCTGAAGCATTCAGGTCTCTGTTACACTGGCAACAATGACAGCGAAAGGAGGCATTTTTTAGAATAAAGCTTCTCACAAGTGACAGAGAAGCAGCCACCCCCGCACGCACCTTGTTCGCTCACTGCACTGAACTGGCATTCCTTCCAGAGCTGGGAAGGGCCCAGAGCTGCTGACTCAAAGACTTTTGGAATTAGAGCTCAAAAATTGAAAGGCTTCGCTCCTTTTGGGGTTGTTGCTTCTCCCCCTGGCCAATCTGCCTGCCCATACCAGGCAGCAGAGCAGGGGCACCTCTGCAGAGGAGTCCCTGGTATCTCGGCAAGCTGACAACACAGATCCAGAGAAATGATGGTTCAGAGCAGTGGAGGCTGAGCGACAGGCAGGGACACAGGGTCAGGAATTGATAAAGTCGTACAATCTGATCTAAACCATAGCACACGCAGGTGCCTTTTTCAGACAAGGCTTCAGACAAGATCCAACTGCATCCACTGCCAATTTTCAGAGATATTTGCTTACATCAAATACCCCTGGAAAAGCTCCCATAAGGAAAATGCCAGAATCAGTTGCTATCTTCACTTACAGAGAATTGTATCTCCTGTCAAAGTGTTCTTAATAAACCCAAAGCATTTCTCAAAAAAGGCAGTTGCATTTTTATTCAAGTCTCTGCCGCCTTATAAGTGACAGCTACTTGATGTTCAGTGCCATCCTGGAATGAGTAATAGCTCAAGAGTTAATTACAAATTTATTATGAACCTGTGGTTGGGACCAGCCTAAGTGAGCAAACAGAAAAAAAAACGCTTCGAATTTGGCGAATTCAAGTGTCACTCTTTGATGGTCTGATGAAACCCGGTCAGTTGATCTTTCACTGATTCCTAGCCACTGAATAGCTGGGAATCTGTTTCTTCTGCAACCCCTCATTCTGACAGCTACATTAAAGAAGCTCTGCCTTCCTGATGATTACCATGTGAAGCACTAAGTGACTGAGCTGCTAACCTTTCAATTGTAGCAAGCAAATACCGTATTTCCTATGTTTAATGGCATTTGCAAGGTCAATATAACAGAGTATTCCCTACAATTGTTTAAATTATCAATATAACATTTTGAATCTTAAAAATAAACACACTGAATTTAAGATAGCTGGTCAAATTGTGCGGTTACAATGATTAAAACCATAAACAACTCCTTCCTAACAGAGCACTTTTTTTTTTTTTTTTTTTTTTTGGCATTGCTGAAGTAGAAAGAGACAACAAGAGCACCCAGCAATGCTAATATGAATTCCAGCATTATGTCCATTGGAACAAAACATACAATAATTAAAGGATATTTCATCTTCTAAGGCTAAACCTTGTTCAGCCTTTCCTGTTAAACAGGCAGGGTAGGACACTGAGAGTATGAGAAGAGATTTGGCTGTTCTTTGGATTTCTTAAAGTTTCCTGCTAGATCCCACCACAACAGGAAGATGGGGAGTTGAGCAATACACTGGGCACAATAAGCTCATTGATCTCTCAAGTATTTCTGCTAAAAGAAAAATAAAGAAAGCAACTGGAGAAGTCAGACTATGCTGGCTTGTGTGTGCATTGTAGAGATGATTAGCTAAGGTAGAGGGAAAGAACATCAAATGGGATAGCGTCCCTGCATGATTATCTTCAGTCTACTGTGACGAGCGACAAACAGCAGAGAGCTGGAGATCTATACAAAAGTCATTAGACCAAGGGCTGTAATGTGATTTGGTGATGTGGCTACAGTGATAGCTAGTTCCCTTGACAGAGCATAACAAATGGTATTTTAGCACTGTTGGATCACTACTGTGCTAAAAAGCAACCATCCAACATAAATGTTTGTCTGTACGAGCAGACAAGCAAGTGGTTGATGCTTCCATTTGCATCACTGTCTATTAAGCCAATACTTAAATTGGCACAAGGAGAATCACGTCCCAGAACAAAATGTATTTCAAAGCACGGGAACAGTGCAATGTGGTTTGATCTTTCCAGCACACACAAAAAAGGCTAATTCTTTTTCCCACTGTTCCCCTTCCTGTTTTTCTTCCATTCCCATTCACCTTGCTTTGTCTTGGGCAGCTTGTCCTGGGCCAGGCTGTCCCTGCCTTCCCTGGCTGGCTCCTGTTGGGGTGCTGTCTGTGGCAGCAGCAGGCAGCAGCCTGTGCTGCAGCTCTGTTCCAGGGGACCACCAGTCACAGCCACACTGGTTGGGCTCCAGCTGACCATGCCACTTGTAGACTGTTTTTTCTAGTTATCTCTTGGACAGCCCTCATCCCTAATGGGACAATTTCTAACTCTTCTCTCAAGAGAAGTAGAAAGAAAGAAATTATTTCTTTTGGATAATGAAGGATAAAGCAGCTTGCAACTCCACAAAACCTCCGGGACTGTTTTAGAAATTTTAACTGGGTTCTGGTTAATTTTACCCAGAGGTTTGTGTGATGTAGCAGGGTCTCATCTACATCAGGGAATCACACCAGGAGAGCTAGCAAATCTGTAGTAAATGCCCTTTTCTGCTCTCCAGACAATTAAGAATGACAGAGACCCTCCTCTGTGACCAAAGGGCAGGAGTCTGGGTATGCCAATGCTAAGTGCAGCAACCCAAATGTATTTATAAACAGAGATGTTTATTATTAAATGACAGAGCTTTATGAACAACTGAATCTCAATATAATTTTTCCAACCAACTTCCATCCATCAACAAAAACCATGAGAAGGATGTTCTTAGCAAGTCCATCAGACAGAATCAAGCTAACTGTTTAACATCTTGGTTGATAAAGTCGTATTGGTGATCAGGTTCCTTACAGAATAATTTCAGCAGCTCTTTTTTAGCATTTTATGATAATCAATCCAAAAAGCACATAAATCCAATCTTCTTATTTACAACCTTGACTTAATTTCATTTGCAAACACTAGGAAACACATCTAGCAGCGTTGTGCAACTGATACGCAAGACCCTGAAGTACAGTGCACAAAAACGTATTTCCCCCAACTTCCATCCATCTTCTGGAGGACACAATGCAGTTATTGTTTGCCTCCTTTCATGGTCATATTGTTCATACCGATGGGAGGACGTCCCCTTGTGACATATGACTGGCAAAACGTCGGTGTGCATTGAAAACAGCCACTCTGCAGCAGCCTCCAGACACTCTGCATCTAAGCAGAGATGAATGGAATGAAAATATTCTCAGTCTGAGATAGGAAAGGGGTAAAGATGGTTCATAGGCTTTGTATTTCACTGAAGGCCTTCATGACATAAATAGTAAACTATGCAACTGATACACTCGAACTCATTGACAAAGCAAAGAATGAAGTCCTCAGCACTAGCTTTTAGTGGTTGTGTCTCAGAACACTATTTCTGTGATCATTTTGTTTTTCTACAATATTTGTAAGTTCACAGAGGAAAAAGAGAGCCTTTGCACAGAAGCTTATGCTACTGCACTGTTTATTCTGGACACAAAATAATACCCAGAGCTTCCTCTACAAGCCTGCTGAGCATAAAGTAAAAGAAAGCCTCCAAGAGGAAGTACTGAAAAGTAAATAGGCAACGCAAGCAGAGCTGCTGAGACTCACTACAAAAAGGCAGCCAGCACGGCAGAGCTTGGTTGGTACACTGACTGCGAGCCTGGGAGACAGAAATTGCCATATAATTCTTTCTGCAATGTATAATTACATTCTTAACCTTTTTTTCCTTTTTTCCTTTTTGATAAAAAGGAAATAATTCATTTCCAGGAACATAAGTGGCTTTAATTCACTTGGATCGTCTTTTTTTTTTTTTTTTTTTTTTTTTTTTTTTTGCCTGATTCAGTGCCTGACTCAGAACCATCATTCTTACTGTTTCTGTCAGACCATTCCACATCTCCCAGTGGTTTTCACTACTGCCGTTTGGAAGCACTCTTTGTACTTACAATCCCAGTGCCTGCTAAGGCTTTTCTTTTCATGTTCTTTGACGTTTATTCCCTAGGAGCCGGATCCTTCTGTCCTTACATGGGAGCCAAATCTCCCAATGAATTTGCAAACGTGCAGGATCAGCAACTTAAAAAAGTTTATTTGTTCTTCGGGGCTCTCTGTGTTCACAGGAAAAAGGACGCCTGTAGGCAAACACTGCATCGCTAGGTTTCGTCTTCACAAAAAGGAAGCTTAGAGAGGAAGGAAGGCACAAGAGTGCAAAGTTAACGATTAACAACAACAACAAAAAAAACACCTTAATTTTTTTTTTTTTTCCCTGAGAGTCTGGTGGCTACGGACACAGCTACAGGACACTGAACTCGCATGGTTCTTGAAATACATCAAAAGGCTCCTTTGCTGGGTTGGCACAGCGCTAGCGGTAATTGCTGATTCCAGAGGGAATTCTCAGTTCAATATATATCTTTGGGTGTATTTTTGACACATCTTTCAACTAGAACATCTACACTACATTTACATTCAGCACCTGAAATTTCAAACGCTCTGACACTTCAGGCTGGAAAACACTGCCAGCTCCTATTTACTTCAGCTTTAGTATCTGCGTCAGAGAGTGCTGGCCTGGCGTGTTAGAAAATGTAATGTATTCAATTTATGTCCTACATAAAAGTTGAGATCAGCATGAACGAGTAGATCCAATCTGCAGCTTTAATTCAAACAGTGCTGCTGACAACACTATTTCCTGGATAAGGATTCTCTCACAAACTTACACATTAGACAGTCTCCAGATTTCTTTTTAATGTGGATGCTCTTCTTCTGAAGTCAGAAATCTCGTGGCGAATAGTCTCAGTGATGAGCAAAGGTGCGATGCTACCTAATTGCGTGAAAATTCCTGTTAGACAGTACCATTAACATCTCCTTATGCAACAGAAGAAAAACCTTTTCTTATTCTGTCCGCTGCGCACAAATAGGACAGAGCCACAGCTGTAGGCTCATATCCTTTCCAGCCAGAGACACTATTCTAATTTTTAGCCTGACATTTTACAGCACAAGAGTCAACCTTATTCCCTAAGCGGTTTCTACATCAGATCCTTCAACTTGTCAATGTCAGTTAATTTGGATTACGCGCGAGTCTCGTGTAGCTAAGCCCTCAATTTACTGTGCATGTGGAACACCCCGTATTTGTTGTGTAGCTCTGCCAGTGCTTAATGACCCATGGTAACAGAAACATGCGCCTCATTTCCAGTTTGAATTTGTCCAAACTTGGCTTCCTGCTGCTGGTTTTAAATACAACCCCAGCACACGTCCTGTTGAGTCGGCCATTGTTTCAGCGTGGTCTAGCTTGGGATATGTAAAACTGATAATTACGTACTTCCATGGACATTTTAATAAGACTTTCTTTGTAAATAAGACTTTTACCCAAATTTTTATGATGATTTAAGTCCTCTCTCCCCAGGTCTTCTACAAAACACAGCTAAATCCATTCCCAGCCATTAACAGTTAAGCTTTCAGTGCTGCTTCCATTGACACTGAGATACTCTCCATACACATCAGGCCCATCTGCACACAAAAAGGTTCGAGCACTCAGCTAAAGCCAGACCTAAGGCCCAGGCAGCTCTCCCTCTTGCCAAGAATATTTCATAAACACCTTTGTTTAACCCTGAGAACAGAACACGCAGGATACAGTGCCATCACCCATAGATGATGCATGACGTGAATGCTACATCAGCACTGCTTTGCCAGCATTTCAAAAGGAAATTATATTTTGCAGAGGATATTTTATTCTACAGTCATTATTATTAGCACTGAAGCCATCAGTGAAAGCCCTAAGCAGACAAGAAGTCTGCCTGAAGATCTCAGTGGTTTGTGCTATTGTACGTGCCTTTATCCCTCATGGCAACCCCAAACCAAAAGAGAATAATCTTTCTATGAATAAAATTACTTTAAATTCAGACAAACATATGCTAGAGCAGTGAGAAGCTCTGGAATAAAAAGACTTGTGAATGGAAAAGTCTTTCCCTAGTACAAAACAAGGGCGTTGCTGCATTGTCTGCAGGAGATAGCAGCATTCAGTCTTCTGGGGGATACAGCAAGGAAAATTTAACGTGACAGGAAAGCTTGCTAAGCAAGAAATCCTCTTCCTGCAAGAAAAAATGTATTTTACATTGTAAAAACTTCCCTGTATTTCTATTCCTTACTCTTACTTTCTTTTAGACATTACTCTTTCAGTTACTTTTACGTAGCTACCTAAATTAGTCCCCAACTTAAAATAAAGAAATAAAAAATAATCACTAACTCACCCAAAGCAGAAAAACTCTTCACTAAGAGTTTATTATTATGATTTTATTTGTACCCTCCTGCCACCACCACTGAAGATAGGATTTCTTCCATCTTTTTTTCTTTGTCTGTTTTGCAGACTGAAGAAACCGACTGTAAATCTGTTTGCATTCCAAACACCACAGTTGCAACTAAAATCTATGCCTTTAAAGATCAAATTCACTACAACTGTAAACTCTGTATCTGATAGAGGAACGTCATTTAAGTCATAAATTCTCATTTTTGAAGGACAAAAGGGACTGTCACAATCACGGTCTAATTCCTACGAAAAACAGAGACAATGTAATTTTATAGAATAATTCACATATCAGTCCCCTGCCTTCGGATCTGTAACGGCAAGGAACTTCTACTTTACATGTCACACCGAGCAAGCGAAGGACCCAGGGATTCTTCACTTTTATCCATGACAATTACCAAACAGATCTTTAAAAAAAAACATTCTGCCATCAGAAATATGGCAGAATCATATCCTGGCTCTGAACAATCTTGAACACAGATGAATCAGCACAAGGAAATAATGAAAGGATGGGAATATCTTTTAGAGACATCATCATTTACAGGATGAACACAGGGTAAAATCAAACTGTTCTATACTTCACAAAGTTCACATAATTGGATCTTGCGAAATGGATAAGTAATGTATCTGTTGCTTTATGGATCTGTTATCTGTTGCTGTAATGGATCTGTTGTTTTACTTGCATGCACTCTGATAACCTGCATCCATCCAGCTCCACTTTCCCTCTTGGGAAGGCTGCAGTTGGCAGAGATAGGAGCTGGGCTCTGCAGAAGCAGCAGACCTCTGTTCTCAGCCTGAGTCCTGGCTGCAAGCAGACCAGGCAGTTTTGAGGGCCGGGGTGCAATAGCTGGATGGAGAGTAAGCTGTTCTCTCCCATCGCCTGTAGTTACAAGTGGATTCTGATGGCTGCAACTCACCACATGTAGGTGACTCCAAACAGGTGAGAAAAGGATTATACTTTGGCCAAGGGAGTTTCAGACCCACATGTTTGTAACTTGGAATGAAAATCTCCTGTGTTTGGCTGGAAGAGTCCCAGCCCTCGTGTTTCTGATCCTGCCTGCCCTTAGACATTAAGGTAAGAAGTGTAGCAAAGACTGCTGTGAGCAGCTCAGGCTAGAAGCACTGATAAGCCTGGATGAACGTGTCTGATCACGGTCTAATTAGTATAAAAACTCCAGGTTGTGGTTTTCAAAGACTGTGAGACACCCAGCCCTACTTTCATCTTAACTTCCATGTTATATCACCTCTGTATTTATATGTGCTTTATTCGAATCAATTTTAACTTGGAGCAGCTTGAACAATATTTTATCTGAGCCACCTAGCTAATATCACAAAAACACTGAGCAGAAGTCTCCATCTTAGCTCCTAGATCTGTAAAATCAAGGCCTAAAGGTTGCAAGCAATCCCAAAAAACTTGCACCAAAGAGCCCCCAAACACATGCTGAGCAGGATATTTACTTCAGCTTGGAATCTAGATGCACCATTTATGCATGTATATAGTTTGTATTGTATGTTATTTCTCAGAACGTTTCATTTTACTGTATTAATATTGCTTTGTGTTTCATTTTTGCATAGAGCAGTGATTATATTGGCAGTAACACTGACATCACTCTAGTGCTGTGAATCCCATAGCCACATTTTCATTAAGAACTGCAAAACACAAGATAACCGAGCCAGTGGGAAATAAACACAAAAGCTCACTTACCATCACAGTGCTGGAATTACATCAGGGATGAACTTGTCCCTGTGGGCTTCCCCGGCTCACAGTCCTGAAGCATCACCTGCAGCAGTTGCCAGGGTCACTGCACAACAACGCTGCCCTCGTATTTAAGCAAAAAGCCCCTCTGCTGAGCTTTCTCTTTACCTTCCCATTCACTAGTGGTTGAAACAGACATTTGATTTTTCTACTCAGTGTGTGCCTGGAGCTATTTTTAGCAGCTAATAGCTGACACCCTAGGGAGCATGATGTCACCAGCACTCGCACTTACGGAGCTCTCGAGGCCCAGCCGGGCACAGCAGCTGCACCTAGCGAGCTGCTCAGGTGAGGGAAGGCTGTGACATCGCCAGGGCTCAGTTCAAAAGGCCAAATGGAGGAGTTCCAGCCAGATCCCAAAGGAAAGACTGTTCCTTCTTTTGAAAGTGATACTGCAGGCAAGATTTTTTAAATGCCATG